>NC_139228.1:34545669-34683169 GCF_055691185.1 Crinia signifera | reverse complement strand
GAGCTTACAATCTATATTCCCTACCACATGTACATGCGCACACAGACATTCTAGGGTTAATTTTTGTTGGAAGCCAATTGACCTACCAGTATATTTTTGGATTGTGGGAGGAAACCGGAGTACCCGGAGTAAAACCACGCAAACACGGGGAGAATATACAAACTCTGCCCAGTTAGGGCCATGGTGGGTATTGAACCCATGATCTCAGCGCTGTGAGGCAGTAATGCTAACCATTACACCATCCGTGATGCCCAGAGGTAGTGAAGAGGAAGTGAAATCAGAGAAACGAACACTAAAGGAGCGGTTGGTTAGGTAGGATGAGACCCAAGAAAGGGCTGTGTCTTTAAAACCTATGGATTGTAGTGTTTATATGAGAAGTATGTAGTTAACCGTGTCAAAAGCAGCAAAGAGATCTAGAAGAATTAGTGAGTAGTGGTCTTTAGATTTAGCAGTGACCAGATCATTCACTACTTTAGTTAGTGCTGTCTCTGGAGAGTTGGGAACGAAAGCCTGACTGAAGTGTGTCCAATAAGTTGTGCGAGTTAAGGCCCATGCACACTGGGTGACTTTGAGCTGAAAGCAGCTGAAAACAGCATGTTTGAGCGGCTTTCAGCTCAGTCGCCCAGTGTGTATGCCCCGGCGATGAGTGGTGATCGCTTCTGATCTTGTGCATGGATAGTGGCTGGTGGCTTGGGTGAGGGAGGGGTTGAGAAGAATTTAAATGTATTAAAAAGATGTTTTGGGTTAGAAGCTTGAGTTTGTAAATATGTATGATTGGCCATTTCCAGGGCATAACTATAGGACTGGTAGATAGTCTTATAAGTGAGTAAATCCTTTGGACTGCGAGGTTTATGCCATGTACAGATACAGTATGTTCATGTGTAATCGTTTCCTGTTATTTAGAACTTGTTTGTAAATGTTATTAATTGCTTCTTTTACATAGAACAATTAGCATGTTTGTTTTAGTAATCATTTGTGTTTGAGTGACTGTGTGGTAAATCTTATTTGCTTTAATACTATGACTGTAAATCATGCCTTTGCAGTGGTTTCTCCTAAGGAAGTGTATTTTTTTATTTTTTTTATAAAGTAGTTCTTCACCGTTACAAAAGTAAACCACCGGTCTATAACCAGTTCACTAGGCCTCTGCTTTTCCTTTCCTTTTAACGCTTGATGAGTTGTTCATCCTGTACTTTGAAGGAGGAAGCATAATGTGTTTATAATTTAAATGACACTTCCTCTCCATCTATTGCTAAAGTTAAATTGCCTGGTAGGGCGCCCCTCTGATAATGTCACCGATGACCATCATTCCCCTGCTTTCTAAAAGCATTTTTCAAAATATCAATCTAGTAGATGTGACATTGCTTTACCATATAAATGTATGTATTCCCCTCCTCCCCCCTTAAATGAAAGGCATAGATCAGTTGGTGGCAGGGTGGGATTGGGCTCCTGAACTGCTATTTTGCCCTGTGCACATCGGGTATACAGCTAGTGAAGGAGCCATCTAGATAAACCGGTATGTGCTGATGTTGCTAGTGATCATAGAAAACTGGTCTTTACATTTCTTTGCTAAAATCTTCATGTGCATGTGCCATAATCAGTCTTTAATACATTATTGTTCGTAAATAAATGCTGTTGGCTTTGCGTGTGTAACTACCAGTCAACCCATGAACCAATTAGTTTGATATGTTCTGTGTATCCAAATTAGGAAAGTGGTGTAGTTACAGTACTTGCAACACAGACTAATAAAGAAAAAGGCCCTGTTACGTCTTTCTGACATTAGTGTGGCAAAGGAGGTAAAAGTCTGACCTTTCCCAGCATTTATTGTGTACTGAAGTAACTCTGACATGGAGGTTTTTAAGTTTCTGAGTTTTATCAGACAACTTAAGAAGGTGCTTCGAGTTTAGGGAGCCCAAACTAGGGCTGTCCTTTGTTTTGTTTTTTTACTGGTTGACTCGCAAAACAGCCTCGCGCTGGACGCCAAATGTCCTCATTTAAATCACTCCCCGGTGACTTAGATTAGTGTGGTGCTCTGCTCTGAGACCAGGGTGGGTATGTCAGCTGGCCGACCCTGGAAGGCAGAAAGCCGCCCCCGTGTGCATACGCACACCCAGTGTTTTCGTTGGTGCACCCAGGAAATGCTGCCCCCATTCCCAGCTTCCACACACACACACACACACACACCTGCTGCGAGCGCCTCGGAGACTATGCAAGTCCATGAGGGCATCTGCAGTGAAGACCTGCACATGCTCATATTCACAAGCTTGCGACCAGACCAGAATGAAGGCCTTAGTCCATTGGGCGTTGGGAAAGAATTTGTAGGTTCATGTGATTTGGCTTCTGGGCATTGCCAATCCTTTTGTTTCAGATGCTCGGACTTTGGTTTGTTTGTAAAAGATTTTGGTAAGTGATCCAGGAAGTGCGACTGTGTAAGTGCCATATGTATTGATTTTCTAATGGCATTCTTCCAGACCTGTTCTAATAATATACACCTAGATCAATCAGCATAGGTAACTAAAAAAAAGTTTTGATGCTTTCACATCCTGCTACCTAATATTTTGAAGTGTGTGTTTCGAAATGGAAAAAAAGCCCTTCAGGTCAAGTGTGACTGAGGATCTGAATTGCACCTTTAGATCTAAAAGTGCTGACCAAACAGTGACTCCGTGTTCTGCCATCTTTGGAGTGTTTTAAAGTTAAATGAACCATTCTTGCAGAGCAAGCGGCATTTTCTAGTGCATCAAAGGCTGAAGAATACCACTTCTAGATTTGACAAGCACGGACGGTGTAATGGTTAGCATTACTGCCTCACAGCACTGAGGTCATGGGTTTGATTCCCACCATGGCCCTGTGTGGAGTTTGTATATTCTCCCCGTGCTTGCGTGGGTTTCCTCCTGGTACTCCAGTTTCCTCCCACATTCCAAAAATAGGTTAACCCTAGAATGTCTGTGTGTGCATGTACATGTGGTAGGGAATATAGATTGTAACTTCCACTGGGGCAGGGACTGATGTGAATGTTCAAATATTCTCTGTAATCGCTGCGGAATATGTGTGCGCTATATAAGCAACTGTAAATAAATGATCAGATTTCAGCCTGACTGTCCAGAATGGCAGATGGGCTGCGCCAGGTATGCAATCAATACACCTGTATGATGAATTATCTAGAATGTACTACCTGATGGATGATTAGAGCATTTACATGCTAAGCACCTTGGGGCATATGGGGTGCATTGGTAGATCTGGGTCATATTGGCAACAAAGTAATAGAGTTTCCTGTGAGATCTTATTATTGTTAACATAGAGGTTCTGCAGCACTGATGCCTGCCCTCCTGATACCAAAAATGTATCTATAATAAAGTACTGGCAGGTGAATTGTCCTCTAACAGCGTTATGCATAAGTATGTGGTGCTTGTGTGTAACCTCCATAGGAGCAGGCATGAGTAAATCTTCTTTGATTGTGCAGGTACTGCTGGCTTATATACATTAAAGCTGATGGTAATGTGTACATGTTTGTTTGTGTTTATTTTTTAAATATGGTTGTAGTGTCTTCTAGACTAGAGAAACATTTATATATGTTGTGGCTTTTCATGTTCACATAAACCGTTTTTTTCCTCTGAAAATGTTTTGTGTTTATTTAAGCCATGAGTGATACAGGAGTAGAAACACAATAATAATGTATCCTGCATAGTAATATATATGCCCACCTAGGGTTTTACGCAAGTCCAGTTCAAAATTGGCTGCCATAACCTTAGAGTGTAATGTCCTCACTAATTTTCAACTATGCCAAAATGAGAGAGGAGGGGGGAGGGGGGGTGTAATAAACAGGTGAGACATCCCCTTCTTAGCCATGGTGGCCAGTAGATGTCAAAATGAGAGGGGAGGGGGGGGGGGGGTGTAATTAACAGTTGAGACGTCCCCTTTTTTAGCCATGGTGGCCAGTAGATGCCAGAAATATTTGAATTTGGAGAACTGTAGGTCACGTTTGGCTTGGTGTAGCAGAAAGTCATTTAAAAGTTGTTTGGTCGGTGTGTAATGTAATGAATCCTCTGTCTGAGAGGCGAGCTGGTTCTGCAGTGCCCTGGATAATGAGTCACTGAAAATGTTTCCGCAGATTTGCATGAGTGTCAACAGACCTAGAACAAGGTCATGTATTGGCCCAATAATCCTGTCACGTTACAGTGTTCATAGTAAGCAGAATTAAAAGTTGGCGCTTAAAGGTTTTTGCCCACCTTGGAATAAACTTGAATTGCTTTTTTGGCTAAAGAAATTTTGTGTTTTATTGTGACTCTTTAATGCAAATGTATATGAATCTTGTTCGTTCACGTACATTCAATTTAACACAATCTATTTCCGTTCTAGGTATCCTGCAATATATTTAGGACACTCCCACCGAGTGACAGCAATGAATTCGATCCTGAGGAAGACGAACCCACGCTCGAAGCCTCATGGCCACACTTACAGGTATGATTGATGCCACTTTCCCATATTGATGCGTACTTCTATTCAAAGAGGCGTATTGCATCAGATCAGTAATCCAACACATTGGTAAACTGGCTTATAATGTTCTACACAACATAAAAGCAGATCAGCATTGTAATGGCAACTACAGTTCTACATGTTTATGAAAGGACATGCGGCGTTCTGTGATCTGCCGCATGTTCTTAACTTAAAATAATTTCTAAATCGAAAACTGAAATTACCATTGGTGCTCAGCAAGAACGTCTGAGGCTTTATGGAGCGGCACTGATATGTGTGCGCCCAAGCTACCAGTGCCATTTCCAGCTACTCTGCTGTATTACCAATTCCATATACAGAGCTAGAGTTCCGGAGCCGACGTGTGACATTAGGGCACTTTTATAAGGGCCAGTACAGAAGCTTTTGTCATTAGCAACAAATGTATTGTGGATTTATGTGGCAGTGTGGGCCCCGCGGATACACTTCAGATGGGTCCATACGTAGCCTTCCAAACTATCGGAAGCTGCACGTCACCTTCTAATCCAGGGGTGGACGATAAGCGGCCATCCAGCTGTTAATGAACTACACATCTCAGCATGCCTTGCCTTCGTTTTGCTATTTGGCAATGTTGAACAGCTGGAGGGTGGTTTATTGCCCATCCCGGTTCTAATCTCTAGAATTATAATCTCCAAATGATTACTGTATTCCTGCATCACACTCTTTCCGAAACAGCTGTCAGACTTTTCCCGATAACGGGTTTTTACCGCATTTTTCCTTTAGTGCGTCCTGCCCTATTGTGATGTCACGGATTAGTACATTTGAAGATTCAGTGTTAGACAAAATAACAGACACTTCAGAATTATACGGAAAGCTAACTTTAACCCATTCAGTGGCACTCCCGAGAATTTTCCGGGGTTTGCTCCAGTGTGCAGACTAGCAAACCCGGAAAATCATTGGGAGTGGCACTGCCAGTACTCCCTCTTGCCAGGCAGCGCCGCTGAGCGCTGATATCAGAGTGGCACTCAGCTTTGGCGGCTGCCCGTCTCCGTCTCCCTCCCCGGGTGTGTGCGGCGTGACCTTGTAACGTCACGCCAGACACAGCAAGGTTGGCGGGGGCAGGACCGGGCAGAGGCTGATGGGACAGTTCAGCGGCGCTGCCCGTACCTGGGGTTTTTATTTTTTAGAGAGAGCGCTCCCCAGAAAACTCGCCCAGTGGGGAGCACTCCCTAAAAAAACCACCACTGAAGGGGTTAATTAAGTCAACCTCTATTTCTGTGCACACATAAAATTACATTCTAGCTTTGATCTTACAACTCCGCTTTAAAAGCTATTGTTTGCCCCCCTGTCTGTACCACCTGGGAGTATTGTTTAACATGACTTTTATACACTGTTAACTTCATTTCTAGTTTCCAACATATATTTTATGTATTGCCAGCGATATCAAAATGTTATCCTCATTAATCTTTCATCATTCGCATTGGTTTTGTTCTAATGTCGGCAGGCTAAAGATTAAATGTCCCGCAGGGAACCACTGACTTTATTCACCATGTGTTTCTTTCAGCTTGTATATGAATTTTTCATACGATTTTTGGAAAGCCAAGAATTTCAGCCCAGCGTTGCCAAAAAGTACATAGATCAAAAATTTGTATTACAGGTAAGCTCTCTGCTCAGATGTAACACATGGGATCACTCTTTGTTCTATACACAATATATGCAAACTGGAATAGGGCAACACTTCAGTATTCATAACACACAGTGGGGGGTGATTCAGCTTGGCTGAAGTTAATGGGTCTGTATTGGGAACTCAGGACTTTGTGTAACAGGTAACATATCTAGCTAGGCACAGTGTAACATAAAGGATATGGTTTATTTGATTTTTCTCTTAAATATTAAAAAAACGGTACTTATGTAGTATCTGGGCTGCCGATTTCTAAATCGGGTCGGATCGGGAGATCGCATCGCATCGCATGCGACCATGCGATTCGATGCGATGCGATGCGATGCGATGACCCGATTTTTCCATAGGAATCAATGTTAAAATGGACTGAGTCCATTTTAACATGGAATTCAATGGGAAAAATGGGTCCTTTTCATACCCCTACTATCCAAGTGGGCATGGAGTTGGATATAAACCTGTGGCGAGCGTAGCGAGCCACCGAGCCCGAAGCGTGGCGAGCGAAGCGAGCCCCGCGAGGGGACGAATACCGTCCCCTCGCGGGGCTCGCTTCGCTCGCCACGCTTCGGGCTCGGTGGCTCGCTACGCTCGCCACAGGTTTATATCCAACTCCATGCCCACTTGGATAGTAGGGGTATGAAAAGGACCCATTTTTCCATAGGAATCATTTTAACATTGATTCCTATGGAAAAATCGGGTCATCGCATCCGATATCGGATGCGATATCGGATGCGATGCGATGCGATATCGCATCGCATCGCATCTGATTGTATGCCTTAACTTAAGGCATACAATCAAAAAATCGGCAGCCCAGATACTACATAAGTACCAAAAAAACAATAGCCCTAATTTTAAGGTGATCCATTAAATGATATATTATACTGTATTGCATAAATCAACTACTTTTCTTATTAAACCATTTCCATAGCCCAGTAATGCATGGCACGCAAAGTTGGTCTACTCAGCTAAGATCAGCTGTTATCCATGCTACAGTAGCTCTTCTCTCTCGGTTGGGGGTGAGGGGCTGTTCTATTGGGAGAGAAGTTCAGCGAGGTAAAAACCTTGTGTACAACATGCCCCTGATACCAGTGGTTGCTGAAAACCTTGCAGTTACCAAAAAAAAAAAAAAAAAAAATCAAACTAACTCTTCGGGTACTTGAAAAAGAAGCGGTGATCTCTATAAAAATCATTGTGTCCCATTTTCTGTCCTTTAAAAAACCCTAAACCACTGAGTTTTTCTATACAATTCCCCACAAGCAATTGAATGGTCAGCTGTGTAATGTCATGGTAAAATATGGCACATCAAGATTGGCATCATTCTGGCGCACATTTATTTATTTGTCAAAAGTTTCTTATGTCTCACAGCAAATTCCATTGCGCTTTACAATTGGACACACAGATAAAACAGAACTGGGTAATAACAAACCGTTATAGAGGTAGGGAGGTGGTGGGAGATAACAAGTTATCACAGGGTGGGGGGCGCAGGAAATGAGCTGCTTTATCAAAGCTGCTGCGTACTAAAAATGGGTTGTCAAACCCATAAAGGTGAGCAAAAACGAATAGGAGGTGTACACTGCGCTAGTAAATAAATGAGATTCAGTTAAGTTAATCAGTAGGTGCCAATAATATTCAAATAAACACAATTTATTAATATACAAGGAACAAGATTTTAAAAAGCGATAAAAAATAGGTAAACAAAGATAACCACAATGAATAGCAATGGGTGCTTTAAGTATTAGAAGCTTTTTGGAGGGAGTGGATTAATATGGGTCAGTCCATACGGTACCGTATTTTATGGAGAAAGGGATGAGATCCGTTGCTAAGGTGCCATCCGAGATGTCCTTTATGTATTCCCGTTTAGTGGGTGGTCCTGTTCCTGATATTGGTGGCATTGTATTTGTGGGGTAGCACACCCTGGCCGGATAGTAGGAAGTCCGTTTGGCTGGACTGGGACCAATCCTCCAAAATTTAAGGGAAGGGTAACAAGGTAGTTCCGGGAAGGCAGGTTCGGTCTCAAAGTGTATCTCCAAAATATTTGTAGTAGATGGTATGGGACTGTGGGTTCCCTCTCCTCAACCAACGTGTTTCGCCTATAAAGAAGGCTTTTTCAAGGTGGTAGGGAGGCCCTGCTCGCTTAAAGCTTAACATCTATAGGGAAATAGCGCCTATCTACTTCATAGTTGTCCAGCTATTTTGCAAGGGTTCTAGATCGGGTTGCTACCTCTGGTTCCTGGATTCTCCCTGAATTGGTGGCAACCCTCCGGGCACCCTGTCATGAGCAGAGGCACAGTAGGAGCCAGCGTACCCCCATTGTGTGCTGGGGGGTTAGGACATGAGGGTCCGGTCAGGCTGTCGCTGGAGGGGGGGGCATGTCCTGGCGGTGCAGCGAGGAAGACAAATCTGCACATAGCTGCTGCACACACTATATTTTAAAAGGGTGTTCAGCGCATGACAGGTTGTGACAGCTCTCCTGACCCACCAAGCACTCCCCGACACATGTCCGCTCCCTAACATCGCCGGGACCCTGGTAAACGGCGATTGGAGGTCAGGCGTTGGATCCCTTTTAGAGGTGAGAGATGCCGCATGTGTACTGTGTCCCTGACTCCGTGCATCGAGGCCTCTGCCTTGCGCTCGGCCGATGGCTAAGTGAGGCACTCAGTAGAAGGGTTGTGTCCTTGCATGAAGAGTGTCCCCGGATCCAGCGGCTGTGTTCTGACCTCGTAGGTAATGGGGGCGATGCACTCCGGGCATTAACGCCTCCGGCCGCCAATCACAGTTGTAAAGCCGCCCCTTCCCGGCCCGTCCACCCAATGCCAGGGCGGGAGCACCGCCCCCTCCGTGCCCCTGGACAATGGCAACAGACTAATTGCAGGCACCCGGCGGCGTACACACGCCGTATATACTGTATATGTATACAGTATATGTGCATGCTGCTGTGCCCCATTTCTCCTATATATTAGCCCAGATCTGTGTATAATGCTGGTCGGAGTCATACAGTGGTTTTATTTAAAACAATAGAATTGAAAATAATAATATTAAAAATAGATTTAGCAATTTATCTCGATTCTGATATTGTAAAAACCAGTCATTTTAGGAACAGCCACGTCGGCCAGATATAAGTTCAATAGCACTTTTGTTGGATCCTCCTATATAATTTCACAAGCACTTGCACTTTTGAAAGGGTCTCACCACTGTGGGAGGTACTTGTTGTTTTTTTTATCCCTGCTTGGGTCCAGTTGTCCTCACAGGATTGCGGTTACATGGAAGTTGGTGTTGCCGCTAGCGGAAGTTCTATGGACCTTGTGGAAGTGTTGTCCTCTTGTTGATGTTGTTGTTGTTGTGGGTGCGAAACTGGATATTGAGGATACCAAAGGAGAATGATGCCATGGTGGGGGCTCCTGGAAACACCGAAGTTTGTAGGGGCTGACTATACCCCCATCCAAGCAGCGGCTTTTTTAGATAAGTAGCACCCCAAATCAGCGCTCAATTCACTCTCTTACCTTTGGTAGACACCTTGCAACTAGGTTGTTGCAAGCCTAGTGCTGCCATTTTGCTAACTGAATTGCTTCCGAACATCCTGTGTCGCAGTTACTCCTATTAAGCCTCTATAGCAAGTTTATTCCTTTTGTTTGGCGGTACTTTCTTTGTGGTTTATAGCAATAACTACGTAGAAGTTGATGCTCCTTACGGTTTTACAGGAGATCCTTTTAGAATTAAATGGTTATTTCTAGTACTGTGGATATATGGTTGTCTAGATGTGGTTAATGTCCATTCACCAACTAATTGGAATTTTAAACCTGTTTAAATGCCTTCCTTAAATGCCTTCCTCTTACCAAGCCAGTGGACTCTGTTGGAGATCTCGTAGAAGACTTTTGTTGCTAAGAGACGAACATTTTAAGAATCCCGACTAGTCCCATAGTAGCTGGGACTTACTATGTATCCACTTTTACTTATTGTGCTATAATAAGCATGTCTATTCTAACAACACTTCAACCAACCATTCAAATATAACCTATTCAGGTGTATTTTTAAAACGTGATTTAACGTTCAGCACAGCAGATCTAGCTTTGTGCCTTCTAGGTTTGCTACTTAGTTCAATTTTTGAGGAATTGCTGCTTAATATTGCATCACTACAGGAGAGACATTTATTATGCGTCGAGCATTTGCAGTCTTCCCACACAGTCCAGGACGAGTGGCACGGAACGTTGTTCCGGGCATTACTGTGCGGATTACCCTCAGTCGGCTGTATGTGGGCTACTTTCGTTTTAACATTGTTTTTTTTCTGTGCCTAATCTTGTGGATCCAATGGAAACGTGTGCTGAGATAGAGAGAGCGCAGACCTCTAATCCACATGCTTCTCCAAAACCCTGTAAACAAGGAAGTTAGATGCCAGCATCAGAGCAACGGGAGCGTGGTCGACATGAGGTTTCGGGTTTTTTGGGTAGAGAAGGTCACAGGTCAACTTGGTTCATACTTTACTGTCCAAGTGGACACAGATTATAATAGTGTTCCCAAACCATGGCGAGCGCAGTGAGCCATGCTCGGGGACACTGCGCATATACAGTGTCTAATGGGACCCCTGTGACATTCGGCACCAAAATATTTTTAAAAACTCATGTCGGCCATGTGACCATCGCTCCTGTTACTCTAACACTGTTGAGTGCAGATAGCGCAACAATACTATATTGGATGTTCTCAAAGCGTAGTTGAATAGAAAGTCTAAATCATCAATAAATCAATTATTTTAACGGATGGGCATATGCTAATTCATTACTGTTCTAAGTTTGAAATTTGTAAAATGAATTTATCTGCTCAACTTCGTTGTTGGCATCAGATCCAAAAACTGTCTTGAAGGCTGTACAGGAAATATCCATTAGGTTACGACTGGATTTCCTGTGAATCTAGGAAGTGCCCTGTAATTTTCTGGATTCCTTTTAATATGTGATCTTTTCTGCCACCTAGTGTCTTCAGGTGGTATCTGTGAATTTACAATGCATTTATTCATGCATTGCTGCTTCACCACAATGCCTTAGACTGTGAGCGCAGGAGTGGAACCAGCTCTTATTAAAACGCAGGGAATATCAATTTTAAGTGTGTTGGACGGCCCTTAATATATGCGAATAGCTCATTTTTAAGGTGCATACACACTGAACGATTTGGCAAACGATCCGACAAATGATCTGGTGTCAAATAGTGAACGATTGCACAAACTATTACACATGAATGATTGATCTTTAAAGATGGTGGAGGGGAGGGGGAGCCAGTCGATCAGCGTTATTCCACATCGTTCATTGTGCATCGTGCATACACATGGAAAAAGATTGCTCTATGATCTTTCTGCATGGATGAAAGATCATAGACCTCTATTAACGAGCGAAAGACTGCAGTTTTCGACATGAATACATCGGAATGGGTTCCGATCTATTCAATCTTAGCTTTTTTTTTCCCGCCTTGTCGAAATGTTTCGACATTCTGAAAAGCAGGTGGATTGTTGGAAGAGCCGCTAATTCACCTGCTTTTGACGGAAACGCAGCCAAAACTGCTGTGTTTCCGTCATTCTCAATCCGGCATAACAAGATGCCGGATTGAGGCAGGGAGGACGGCGCCGGGTGAGCAGCAGCAGCTTACACGGCACCGTCCTCCTCTCCGCCGAGCGTGGTGAGAGCAGCTCGTCATTTTAGTTACTATTAACTAATATTTTGTTCTTAATGTGTTTGCTATACTCTAATAAAATGCAACTTACATATTTTTCTTGTTTAAGCTCTTAGAGCTGTTTGACAGTGAAGACCCTCGTGAACGGGACTATTTAAAAACAGTCTTACACAGAATTTATGGCAAATTTCTGGGACTTAGAGCATTTATTCGAAAACAGATTAACAATATTTTTCTACGGTAAGTTGGCTTGTGTTTTATATGCTCCTAGTATAATTTTTTCTTTCTGGAGTACTTCTAAAATAACTTCCATTTTAATATGCCAAGTTCTCCCTTTCATAGACCCACCTTATCTGTTTAGCAACTGTCATGTATTAAATCTTCTAGAATGGTCTCTAGCCGTGGACAACATGGAGTCATCCTGCCTATGTTCGGTGTCTGATAGGAGTACCACAAAAAAAGCTATTAACACTAAACTGGTTTAAAAAAAAACAAAAGCCTGCCTGAGTTTCTGGCATTATTGGTAGGGGCTAGCCAGCATAAACCCTACCCGCTAAAGTCTGTAGGGTCTTTCTTTGGAGTGTTTCTAGCAAAGTCTAGACATAGGAGTTCTGTTTTAAAACTAATTGTATGTCACTTAAGTGCAGATTTATTAAGCTTGGTGAAGTGATAAAGTGGCTGGTACTTAATCACTGGCCAATCAGCTCCTACCTGTCATTTTTCAAACTCGGGGGCAGATTTATTAAGCTTGGAGAAGAGATAAACTGGAGATAAAGCGGAGAAAAGGTAAAAGGAGATAAAGCACCAGCCAATCAACTCCCAACTGTCTTTTTCAAACACAGCTGATTGGCTGGTGCTTTATCTCCTTTTACCTTATCTCCGCTTTATCTCCAGTTTATCTCTTCAAGCTTAATAAATCTGCCCCCCCCGCCTTTACCTACACAGTTGAGAGCTGATTGCCCAGTGATAAAGTACCAGCCACATTATCACTTCACTGAGCTTAATAAATCTGCCCCATAATGTTATAACATTGATTAGGAAAGTATTTCTCAAACTCTGTCCTCGTGGGATACGTATTTTCAATGTATTATCGGAAATAATTACTTTCTATAGGAGGTTTTTCAAAGTTGATTGGAATTGTCTGAAGAGAGCAGTTTAAGTTTCAACTGGGGTCAGCGACGGTGGTATTGGTGGTGGGACATGGCATTTTCTGTGCTTGGCATTGAAAAGACAGCCATGTCTGGGCTGGTCCGGCGATGGGACGTCAGGGACTCGGCGAGCGTGGGGCGGCCTTGTGCTTGGCTGCCGCCGCAGACTAACACAAGAGGTTGCAGTTTTGCTAAATTTCGCAAAACCGCAACCAGCTTTGAACCCAGGCCCATAGATCAGTACAATCAATCAATGAACACACCTGCGCTCAAGCTAGGTGATCTAGAATGGTTTCAGTTGATGTCAAAGTGTCTAGGTTGACCACTATTGGTCCAGTCCATGTTGACATTGGGGGGAAATTCAATCCTGGCCGTTACTTCCGACAGTGGAAAATATCAGCCATCACTATTCATGTCGACCTACACGTAGATTTGCGGATTTCCGTGTTTTCTGACTGTCGGAATCTTTCTGACAGTCGGAAAAATGAACCTGACATTGAATAGTTTAAATGTAAATTCTACCTATCTGGTCGAATTTCCAGTCCAGGAGAAACTTATGTTGACCCTTTTCCTGTGTCGACCGTTACCAAATAGACATTTTATCTGTTGACCTTGTGCCTGTCAACCATTTATGGTCAATGTGATCACTGTTGACAATTTGATCTACCCCCGGTCTAGAAAATATGCACTATTATGGTTCTGTGAGGAATGGGTTTAAGAAATACCAGTCTATAAGGATTTGCTAGACATATATGAATTTCTAGTGTTGAGCACTACATGTTGTAACGATTTCTGATTTGATCTTATTTTAGATTTGTTTATGAAACTGAACACTTTAATGGTGTAGCAGAACTGCTGGAAATATTAGGAAGGTAAGCCGCTATTATCTCCACATGTTTCACACTTTTTGTATTTACACTATTTGTCATTTTACACTGTGACACACCTTCATGTAACACTTTTTTAAATGTCATATTTTGGCCATCTGATATAGCTTATAATTGCTTTATCTGAGATACAGTCAGTAGGTTGACAAGGGGAAGGTGGACGTGACGTGGCATTTTTTCGCCTTTTTTGTTTTCTTTGAGCCAACAGGCGATATTTCATGCCCTATTATCCACTAGGGCCTTAATGGCTAACCTTGACACTCCAGATGTTGTTGCACTACACATCCCAGCATGCCCTGCTTCAGTTTTAGCATGGCCAAATAACAAAACTGTAGCAGAGCATGCTGGGATGTGTAGTTCAATAAATTAGAGTAGTTCACTGCTGGATTTAATCTTTTTGGGCACTTCCGATAGGGGCATCTAGGACCTAGAACAAGAGCTCGGTTTTAGAGGTTCAAACAAATCCAGTGCTGCTGTGATTCAGTGCAACAGATTTGCAAATGTCGCAGATTGCTACTGAGAAACCTACAGCCAGTGTCCTAAATCCACCACTCGCACACACAGACGCAGTATTTCCCGGTACATCAGTCGCACCATCAATCATGTCCATCTGAAGTAAGGCGTCTGAGCCTTTCTCACTGCGCGTGCAGGCTCAGAGACACTCCTGCGTTTGAACTTCCACAACGACCCCATTGCCACCCACAAACGCTCCTGGGTTTTCATCCATGCTCCGTCCAAGTTATCACTGCTCCACCATCACTCGGCCAATGGGATGAATGTGCAGCACAAACATTGGCATTGCGTCCAGCTCCAACACTGGCCCGACTTCATTACCTGACAAATTAACATACTTATTGTGTTTTCTATGTTGAATTCGGTACAGTCTTATGGGGGTATTCAATCTGCGGAGATCTTCCCCGACAGGGGAAATACCGGCACTCACCTACTCAATGCTGCTGTTACTGACCGCATTGAAGGGTGTCAGATCCATCTTTTTTTAAAGTCTGATCTGTTTTGATGGAAACAAACTGGGATTGTCGAATCCACGGCCGGTTTCCGACAGTCCGCACCCGTTTACGTCAATTTGCAGACTTGCCAACAGTCAGACTGCGATGTACTGTCGGAAAGGGGAGTTTAGGGGGGGGGGTATTTAATCCGGAATTGAATACCCCCCTCAGCCTCCTTTTATCTCATACTTCTACTGTGAACTTTTGTTTCCTGCCTCGTATATTTGGTAACTTGTTCTTGTTTCTGTTTCCTCTCGCAGTATTATTAATGGCTTTGCATTACCTCTGAAAGCTGAACATAAACAATTCCTTGTGAAAGTACTGATTCCTTTGCATACGGTCAGGAGCTTATCCCTATTCCATGCACAGGTACGGTTAATTCCATGATCTCCGATCGCTGATATTCTATACAGTACAGTTGTGCAAGTGCTCAGAGGGGACGTTGCACGTGATCCCCTTTGAACTCCCACAGGATGTATACCACACACTGGGGCAGGTTTATTAAGCTTGGAGAAGAGATATAAACTGGAGATAAGGCAAAAGGAGATAAATCACCAGACAATCAACTCCCAACTGTCATTTTCAAACACAGTTCATTGGCTGGCACTTTATCTCCTTTTGCCTTATCTCCAGTTTATCTCTTCTCCAAGCTTAATAAATCTGCCCCACTGTATGCGGTCCTTTTGCATACAACGTATCAAATGAGATCCCAGCATTCAACAGCATTCTGATGTGCACGGGACCAGTCATTGGATCGTAATCAGAGATAAAACACATACGATTTGACACCATCTCTCGTGTGTCCCTATTGGTCAGACCCGTCTTCGGCTGGCTCCATCTGTATGACGTGAATTAGGTGTGCGGGTTTTTGGGATTACATTTTGCGATCTTAAACAATGTTACAATGCAGCATACGGCTCCTGTCACTTTGGTATAATCCTTCAGCGGGTGAGGACCTTGCCCACCTCTCTGATGCAACTGCTTGATGTACTGGCCTTGCTGGGGAACATGAAGAGAATCCATCTTTTAAATGTAAATGCAGTTATGAAATCTAGATCTACATAATTTAGGAATTGACAGCTGAATAAACAGCCTGATTTCACAGCGAGACCGTTACAATTATTTTGAATCTTCTCAGAGGATTCCTTCTTGTTTTAGAAAATAAAACTTTTAATCCGTTTTCCATGTCGTATTAAAGTAATCTTTGGGAATTTTATACTGGGCCACAAATATTTGGAATGCGTGGTAATGGCAGCTGTCTGTAACGTTCTCCTACATGACTTCTCTTTTCCTTTTGCAGCTGGCATATTGTATAGTACAATTTCTGGAAAAAGACCCTTCCCTCACAGAACCAGTGAGTATTGATGACCGGTATCTGGAAATTAGTAATACCAGCGATTAATATTTACAATTAATATGTAATGGACAGTATTTATTTAATCACCACAATAAAAATACAAGGTATAATAAGCAAGCACTGGCTAGGTCGCACATGAATTGGTATATTAGTCATGCAATATCAGACTGATTTCTAGATTGTTTAGTGTTTAAATTAGGACTTGCTCCTTGTGTCCGTATGGGATGTGGTCAATAGCCAATAGGTCAAAATCTATTAAAGGATGGGACGTAGGTCGACAAATGAAAAGGGTTAACCTTTTGTCATGTGTATTTATTGCTTGCTTCGACCCTTTTGTCTGCCGAACCTAAGGTATGTCCACCTATGGCCTATTTACCTTATTACTGTGGACCGTATGACCCATACCGGGTCAGTATGGCATGAACCTGATATACCAAGTCATGTGGCCTAGCTAGAGGTTTCAATTTTATACCTTGTGATGTCATTTTTATTGTGTGTTTTTTTATTTTAGTGCTGGTTTCACTATTTCTTGTTCTGAAGACATCTTTGGCGCCTGACCACCCATTTAGCTTTGTGACTTTTTTTTGTATCTGTGAAATAAATTTTGTTTTTCCCATTCTGTGGGTAACGGTTACATTTTTGTCTTTGTTTAATGACTAGGTTATTAGAGGACTGATGAAGTTCTGGCCAAAGACCTGTAGTCAAAAAGAGGTGAGTTGTGAACCAATGCGAATCTGTAGCCACTCTCTGATTACCCATCTGTCTGTTAGAGCTTACCCTCCAGTCACATACTGTACCACACACTGTAATGCACTCTGACAACTCTCCTAATCTCCCCTGACTGTGCTTGTGTCTTCTACGCCATTGTCCCATTAGAATGTAAGCTCTGTCAGGAGCTGGGGCATCCCAACATGTTTTTTGTACAGTATGTCCTGTTCTTCCATACTATCCGACACTACAGAGCACCCTAGCACCTTTATAGATCCATGAAATCTTTGTGGGGTTTGCTGCGAACGCTGGTAAAGGAAGTAGCTAAGTAAATGCCGCTTTGACCCACATGTAATTTATTATTATTATAATCATTTTATTTATAAGGCGCCACAAGTGTTTCGCAGCGCCGTACAAAGGAACAATACAGGGTGACAAAACTTGGCATGACATTGAATAAATAACAAAAATACTGTACAAATAAAGAGCGCCACAGATCAATACACATTACAGCTTAAATGTAAGTAGTGAGGACTCAATCAACATACAACTAGAGGCCAATGATGGAGATGAGTATGCAGACGAAGATGGTCACTGAGTGTTGGAGTATAGGAGAGCTGTGAGTGACATGTGACGAGAAGTGGGCTTTGACAACAGGAGGGAAGAGGGCCCTGCTCGGAGGAGCTTACAATCTAGTAGGAAGGGGAGACAGACAGATTACAAGAGGTGCAAGCGAGTGGGTGGTGGTTAGATAGCAGGATGTAAACAGGCAAGGGGTCGGAGAACTAGAATTAGGAATGAGTGTTCCGCATAGAGCAGGTAACTGTGGCTTTCCCACTAGTAACTCTTTCTGGACTCGGCTTTTTCACTAATTCACAGAACCGTGATTAGTAAATGTTGGCTCACCTTGGCATGTGTCCTGCATTCTCCGTGTAGCATTGGATCTGATTTAGTGGTGGACGTAAATCGGGTCGATTTTGTCATATCAAAGTTGTGTCCACCTCTGGGTCAAGCCCATTGATTATCATGCTGAGCATATGCAAAGGCTGGGGCAATCTGGAACTCTGGAAGTTTGATAGTGAAAGATTCTTGGGTAAAGGAGTAGCGGCTACACTCACCACTGTACCGGTCATGTTTGGTCAGAAGTAATGGGTGATCGGAGTTATTTGCAAACCAAAAGTGGAACACTCCTACCAAGTGAACACATATATACCTAGTAAAGGAGGATAGTTCACTAAAAATTGATGCCCCCGTTAAAGATTTTGGTTGTATGTTAACCAGTAGTAAATTAATCCTATTTATTCCGTCCTCCAGCAACACACTACACCTTTATAGTTGGCTAGATACCTGGATAGTTGAACTACAGAAGCACAGCTGTTACCCTAATAGGACGACCTGTACTACTTCCATATAAAGGACGGAGGCAGTAGAGGGCCTTGTAGAGCAGCCACTTATTCCCCAAAATATATGTGTGTCGCCGTTCACTAGGGTTGCTACGTACCACTAAATCCATCATGGTTTCTTTCCTTGGCAGCCACAATGTGAGCCCAGCAATGTATGGATTCAGAAAGTGATGATAAAATACTGCTATAATTCCATGTGTAATGAAACACAATACTGTGGTGTGTGTGTGTTATGTATCTCCAAAGGGCTCTTGGTTACTGCCAGACTACTTGTATACTAATAATATTGTGCCCATAATGTTCTGCCCATTCCTTCGTGTGCTAAATTTGTGTCCTTGGTTTCCAGGTGATGTTTCTGGGAGAACTGGAGGAGATTTTGGATGTCATTGAACCTTCACAATTTGTCAAAATCCAGGAGCCTTTGTTTAAACAGATATCCAAGTGTGTTTCCAGCCCTCATTTCCAGGTGAGTGGTGGCAGGTGATTAGCGCATGTGTCATAAGCCTTACAAGAACTTAGATAGATCTTGGTTTCTTCTGCTGTCCAGCTAACTGCGGCTACCAGTCTCCTTTCATCAGCCATAATGTACAGTCACAGCACGAAGGGCAGATTTCGACTTGAGAAAGAAGCAAAGAAGAAAAAAAAGGACCGATTTGAACAAAGCAAGGACTCAAAATACATGTATTACTTTGCATGCAGAGTAAATACTGGCTGCGTCTGCATGTAGCCCAATAATGCTGCACAAATCCAAGATGACACTGCTAGGACACGCCCCTTCCAATTATAACTTTCTCTTCTGTTTAAATTTCCCTTTCCACCTTCCTTGCACTGCCACATGGTTTTCAAATTGTTAAGCTGTGTTCGCACTAGACAACTAGTAAATGATGTGATCTACAGATATAGCCACACTTGGCACGACTGCTACTGCCCGCTGGGTGCACCAAGTCATAGCTGCCAACTCCTGGACAAACGATATAGTGTATATACACTGAGCGATTTTACAAACAATACAGTCAGGGACCACACTCAGGAGTATGCTGTTGTTAACAATATTTGTGCATTTTTCTGCATTTGCAAAAGATCACAAGTAGCAACCAACGACCGTCGGGAGTGAGTCGCATAGTGCACACACAATGAGCGATTTGTTATTCCTGACATCTGCAATGGTCCAAATCATTCAAAAGATTGCAATGTACCCAACATAAATGTTGTTTATTTTTTCAACTCTTTTCTCCTAACGCTGGATTAGGTGATCTAGATGTATGACTATTAGTTGTCACAGTGGGATTTCCCTTTTTTCTCTGCATTTTTTAAAGCTGGAATGTGTTTCTGTAGGTGCTTAGGACCGTATAGAAGTTGAAGATGTGTTTACATTTTCCTAATTCTACTACATAGAAAAAGTAGTAAGATGAAATGTTCTGCAGGGCCACACTGAGGGTGTGACTATCCATGAAGATTCTTGGAATAGCTATTCTATACTTGTTTCTATTAACAGATCCTCTCCTCTTTGCGAGCGCCGGTGATATCACGGTGGCTGGGCAGCGTCTCCCTTCCGTCTCTGCTTCAGGGAGACGGGCAGGATTCGAGGGGGACCGGCGGGGACCCGGGGCAAGCTCCGTCGCCACGGGGCGCGCTGGCGCCCCTGGCGGGAGCCGGCTGCTGTCGGGGGCTGGCGATACTTTTGCCAGCCCCTGCAAGAACTAGGCCAGCTCCATCTGTATAACTAGGTTGTTAAATACTGTAGTATTAGGTATTGTAATATTGTAACTTATTTTTTCTTTCGGTCTCCTATTTAAAGGTGGCAGAACGGGCTTTATATTATTGGAACAACGAATACATCATGAGTTTAATAGAAGAGAATTCTAACGTGATCCTTCCCATAATGTTTGCAAGCCTGTACAGGATTTCTAAAGAACACTGGAATCCGTAAGTGGAGAACTGCATCTACATTTTTATTATTGGCAATTTTGCTGCGTCGTCAGGTACAAGAATTATAATGCAGATAGTAACGAATGGATCACACGATATTGCAGTCAGCTCGGGACCTATGTTCCTTCTGGATTCTCTATGATCCTCTGGAACTGTCCTTCATCTTCCATCCATAATAACATTACATCCATCATGTAGTAAATACTCACAGCTACCGGTTAATTTAGGACTATCCAGCACCGTTACCACTCATAGGGACCAATGCTGAGTTGCTTGGAAGTGTCACTGCTCACGTAGTAAAGGAATGATCTTCTACTGCGCATGTGTCAATTCTGAAAATCTACAGTGCATGTGCCACAGAGTGTACACACACACACACAGAGCTGCTTGTGCTTGGGTCAGGCGGTATCAGAAATGTGGCAGAAAAGTGATGGGTGTTCCTGCCGGTGACTGGGAGTTGGCTAGTAGTGTAAAAATGGGGCGCTTAGTGGTGGCGTATAATGGGAGTGTCTGTGAAAGCAGCTGAAATCCGATTTGCAGCCTCAAGCATAGAAGACAATGGTCAGACGGCAATGGCCTTGTGTAATTTTCAGTGGTGGCATCTATGGATCCACCAATCTGTATTACAGCATTCACAGGCACTAATAGTGGGAGCCTCTGTCCTTGCACATCCGGATGTCAGATGTGCACCATGGCTCTGAATCCATAGGATCGAGTACATCAACAGCCAAGCTTTCTGCTTCTATTGTAAAAGCTACTTACACATGGAAATAATCACGTTTTGTGGTTTCCTGTATAAGGGGAGATGGCGTAAAATTGAGCTTTAATTTATTTTTAAAAAATTGTGTGTGTTTTCTCTGCTAAATTAAGCCATCATTTTCATTTAGAAGCAACAAGGGTTGTAGGACTGATTGCTTCTAATTGTCACATGGAGGTTATATTGAGATTTCTTTGACATTCATTCCAACCGGATTCCTGACTGTTTCCTGTTCTCCCACCAGGGCTATCGTGGCTCTCGTCTACAATGTGTTGAAAGCGTTTATGGAGATGAACAGCACCTTATTCGATGAACTGACAGCCACTTACAAGTCAGATCGCCAGCGGTAACTCTTTATAGCTTCTTCTTGTCATCCGTACAGAAGGCTCCTGTCCTGGTTGCTTTCTACGCGGTGATGACCGTTTTTCGTTTGGACCCTTGCTGTCATATTACACATTTATTTCAAAATGTGTTCTATAATATGTAAAATGTGGGCTAACAACGTGAACAGTGAATTCCCTTGAAATAACTGGATTTCTTCAATATTTCACTTGGGAAAGAATTTCGGCTGTCATAACAATTGCTAAATGTTTACTTTAACTTATTTTATGCATTAACTGCTTATTGTATGCGATGCTCGTCTATACCTGTCTGGTGACTGCAGATTTAGGCATCTTGTTCTGATTGTTCTACACCCATTTGTTACTAACATAATAATGCTTTGAAGTTGTTGCACTGTATTTGTATACTGTGGGTGATGGTCTGTTTTTATATTTATTTTCTAGAACATTTAATTGGGGTTCTTAGTAAGTGGTTGATTTCCGTGACCCATCCTCTATGTAGCATCCCTAGTGCTGCCCAGTTAAAGAAACTATGTAGTGTGTTATCGATTTCACACTGCTGATATTCTGACCCTGTCAGCATTTCATCGGCTGCCGGTTGTTGCCCCGACAGTCGGGATTCCGACTGTCTGTACACGACATCGGAATCCCAACTGTAAAATGCTGAAGAGTCGGAAATACAATTGATAGGGGCTACTTTCCCTTCACCAACATAGAGGGAGAATAATACCTGTGGTGAGTTACTGAGCCTGCAAGGTGCTTGTCCCCTGTCGGAGTACTGATGTCTGTATAATGACCGTCGTAATCCCGACAGTGCTGCGTACCGCACACGTTTCATCAATGTGTAGATAAGCAAAGGCCTAATGTTACTGTCAACATTACATATATTCACATTGTGTCCATGTCAATGTCTCTGTGACCGCATAATTAGCAGAGTGGATACCAGTGTAAGAGAGGGAATGGTAAAACTGACAATATTCATGGCTTGTTTGCTGAATTGCTTTCTTATACCCCTTTCACACCGCACCCCGAACTCGGGTAATTGCCCGGTTTGCGACTTGTCGTCACGAGTAAACCGAATAACTGATCAATCAATGGTTGCTGTAATGCACGGCTATACAGTATGTGGCCAACCAGCTACTGTAGTACTACACATCCCAGCATGCTCTAATAGCAATTCCATGGCAGGGGATGCTGGGATGTGTAGTACCAGAGCCTCTGGAGGGCTACATGTTTACAGTGATCATTTTATCCCACACCCCCCTGTCATTACAGTCTTGTTATGCTTTCTTTTTTTTTGTTTTCATCTTTCTTTTTGAACAACTTGTGGGGCTTTGGGCATATTTTATAATAAATTAGCTCTTTAACAACTTAATACTTTAGACTTTTCATTGTATATGTTTAGCATTGGCATAATGTACTCCTTCATATGTATATATCTGTAATTACTCCCTCTAGCGGTTTTGTGTGTTGATTACTGTGTTGCTCACCTAAACTTTTAGCAATTTGTGTGTGTGTGTGTGTGTGTGTGTGTTGCTTGGCAACTATAAGCACAGCCGACACTTAGATGCATCATTTCTCTGTCCAGTTTAATGGCCGTCGATGCTAATGATGGAACTGCTTGAGAGAAAGTGTTATCCTATTCGTATTTAATGGTTAACAGTCAATGCCAAAACTGTGTGCACGTACGTGACATGTAACATGCAGAGGAATGAAGCATGGGTTAAGCTGATCTGACAGAAGATGTCCTCTGCCAAACCCATAGATATTGTTAATTGTTACACATGAGCTTGTGGAAGGAGATATTATCCCAAGGAGTAGAACAATGACTTACTGTCAGGAGAATAGAGGACACTGCTGAACATCACAGATTACAGTTCCAGGAAAATAATGTAATGGGGCCTGGTTTCAGCAAGTTTAGTTTACGGCAGTTTCTTACAATAATTAAGTACAACAACAACACTATAATATCAGTGAGCCATGGCAGATCATAGCCTCAAGCAAACTGGTTACAGCGAAGACTGGTTGGGGTCACTAGTAGTCAACACTATATATAAAGGAGTGACGTTCTGAGCTTCTCAGAGTCTTAGGGAGATGGGCAGGGTTAGGGCGCTCGGTGGGGATAGGCAGCAGGGAGCACCGTTGGATGGGGACTCGCACGCGTCCCCTTCTGGGGGCTGGCGGTTGGCAATACGACCACCAGACCCCCGCTGGATGAAGCAGGCTCTATCTGTATCAAGCTTCACAAAGTGATAAAATGGAGAGTGATAAACATTGGTTGGCTGGCTGGCTGTTTATCACTCTCCACATTAACACTTTATGAAGCTTGATACATCTGTCCCTTAGACACTACGTGCTTCTATTGTACACACATCTTGTCCTTCTCATAAACGTTACATCCTTCGTATTAGTGAATTAACCTGGTTACATTTATCCCAAAAATATCACATTTTATTTGTATTTAAAGTAACGCAATTAAAATAATCCAAATAAGCAACGGGATTAATTCCCGATGTGCGGTATCGAATTGAGATTCTGTTTGCTGGGCACACACTATGCGATTCCCACATCCGCCAATATAGTTCACTATATTAGCAGTGCCACTCGAGAACGATATAGTGCAAACACACTGACCGATATCATTCACGATATCTGTCAGTGAAGCCCCCCCACTCCATACATGTCGTTGCTGGCAAATATTGTCAGATTGAGTTGCAAGTACAGTCGGCTAACAATCGGAAGAGTTATGCAGTAAACTTGGATTCTTTAAAAGTAAATCAATTTTGCAAATGTTGGTGAACCTTAATGTAAAATGTGTATTTTCATAAAGCATGTGTACCATTCCTGTGCTTTTACCTTCTAATACTACTAACATGGAAGTAAGACTATTGTGGCATGCTCAGTCCTTGAGGGGAACAACGGATTCTGCAATTGCTCCCCAATATATTTACCACCCTCAGAATTTTCACATGCTTGTCCGTTATTTTATTTTTAGTTCTAACCGGTATTGAAACCACACTACAAAACATAATAAATTGCCTTTATTTCCTCAGGTCTGTTTCTAGACTATAAGTTGTGCAAAATGATTGGCTGTGGCCATTCTGTGCAAAATTCCGCTAGTCTCACCCAGAGACAAGAGCAGCATGAACCTAAACCTTGGTCATTGGAAATGTAGAATTAGGGCATATGATTTGTATATTTGTGTCCGCACATAACGGCGAGCCATTCTGTGGTCCGAACCAGCAGTCGTGAGAATCCAATAGATTTTGGAGTAATCTTGTACAATGGCGCAAAATAAAACAAAGCAGCTTAGACACTGAATGAAAGTTACACCAGACTTCAAAACATGTAGATAAAGAGAAAAATCACTGTCTTGAGCGCTATGTTCGGAGGAGCATAAGCAAAATGGATCTTACACTAGTTCACGAATCATAAAATCAAAGACTCCCCTCTTTCCTTAGTGTATCTCTATTGAAAGAAAGAAAAAGAGGTTTCACTAAGGAAAGAGGGGAGTGCATGGACTGTGCATCTTATTGGGACCTAGAATATTTCCCTAAAAAAAAAAGAGGAATCTCTTTGATTTTATGATTCATGAACTAGTGTAAGTTACATTTTGCTTATGCTCCTCCGAACATAGCGCTCAAGACAGTGATTTTTCTCTTAGTTGTGAGAATCCAGCAGGTCCGTTGGCAACTACGCGCATCATTGTGGTTCTTCCTGTCCAGTGTTTGGATAGGTTTCCTTTCCAAATGTTTGTTCTGACCACAGTATGGTCGCTCCCATTGTGTGCGAACTCAGCGTAATGCATTCATAATGATCGTTAATAACATATATCCCTTTATTGTATTTGCTAGTGAGAAGAAAAAAGAGAAGGAACGGGAAGAACTATGGAAAAAATTAGAGGACCTTGAATTGAAGAGAGGTCTAAGGAGCGATGGGATTATCCCAACTTAACAAAGGAAATGACTGCGTCTTTATCCTGTGGAGTCACATGTATGTAGTAGAAGATGGAGCAGCAGTTTTCTGTATTGTGCAACTTTACAGTAGATAACATTCGTTTCATTATTACAACAGCACTGTATATAACTGTCTAAGTAAAGAAAAAAAAAAAAAAAAACAATATATGGACTTTATTCCAAAGTTTGGACACTAGAAGAACTTCTCAGAACTTTGCAAACATAATCATTGTTTCTTTACATCCTCTTGGATCTCTCGATGAAATTTTACTGTGTCAAAGTTCCCATTTGTCAGACACTTGATATTTATCATTGGCAGAGTATCACAGTGTTTCAGATCCAGGCACCCTGATTAAATCTAGCTTCTCTTTCTGCTAAACTGTTTAAATCTATTTATATAGTTAAAACCAAAAAAAAACGGAAAAAAAAAATTCTGAATTTGTGGAACATCCTCCTTCTCTGGATAACTTTTTGTTTTTTTCCCCCCACTACTCTTAATTTCTATTTCTTTTAGGCCTTTGCACATTTTCCAGAGCTGAATGTCTTTGCAGAACTGTTTACTGTAACGGTTTTGTGTACTGGTGTGTGTGTGCTATATATACATAAATATATATATATATATTATTTTTGTGTAAGATACCAGTTTAGCTCTGGTGCTTATTTTCCTTTTGGATATTGGGTATGCATTAGAGAATACAGCGGAACGACAGGTCAGCAATTTATGTTCAAAACGAGCCTACGTTCTCTGTTTATCCAACCCCGTTGACAATGTAAAACCCAACCAGTATTAGTTGTATCTGCTACACCATTGCAACACAACACAGGGCTGTTTTAGAAATATATATTTTAGCCATTAGTATCCTACAAATTTTATTGGACCATTTTGAAATAAATATAATTTAAAAATAAAAAACAACGAAACACTAAACCGTGCAAATGGGACTAGGGAGTCGGAGTGGTACCGATTGTATTCAGAGATGAACAATAGAAACAGTTTGAGCTGTTTGGAAGTCATTGCCTTATTTTATAGTAATATGTATTAATAAAGTATTCCAGCAAATGAGGATGTTAACCTCTGGGGGATATTCAATAATAAATCCTGTTGCAGTGTTTTTGTGAACTTTAGATCTTCGTGTCACAGTGCCAGTCCTGCTGGAAAGGTGTGCCTGCAACATCAGTCTGCAATCTGATCTGGATGCTCATTCTCAACTACTGTATTTACCATCGAAAGTGGTTCTTCAAATGCTACTGAAAAAAAAAAAAAGAGAGAGAGAGAAATTCTGGAAATTACTATTGTCCTGAGTATTAATAAAGTTTAAAAATGCTTTTATATCAAAGGTGCATTGTGACCAAATTGTTTAAAACAAAAAAAACGAGGACTGATGACATCTACATTTCGCTTGGGAAATATAATTTTACCATTTTGGCAGGTAATAATGTAAATATTTTTTATGGAATTAGCCTGAATGGAAGCTTCAGGATTTATCCAATCTGCATCTTGGGTGTTTCTTCTCTGGTCAATTGTAGCTGTTGTCGGGAACAACCAATCACTTAACCCAACCACTAATTGACCATGCCAATGTCTAGTCTGGCCAATCCTTTACGGTTCCAAATCAGAATAGAAAAATTGGTTGCTCGTGCTTTGGGTCCAACAAGTCGGACCACCCGAGCAACATTATGGACACTGACTCAACACTTGTCGTTTAACATCCAACCGTATTTTCTCCTGTTAGCAATCCACTTTTTTTGATTATGAACAGAGGGTAGTTTGTGCCCATGCACATGACCTAGTTCGTTATTAAATTGCAGGTTTTATGGACACCTTTCAACCAAAGTTAGGTTTGTACTGTTCATCCAACTCCGATGGAACAGTCAATGTTGACTTTCCAATCTTGGTAAAAGAAGAATTTATGTCATTGTGCTGTGCCATGATAAAGGAGGTGCTCCGTGCTGTCTCATGATAAGTATTTGATGTACTTCTGAATATCTTGGGATTTACCACTTATTTGGAAATATAATTTGGTGCCAGGGCAAGCCATTTGGTACAGTGTGGCATATACATCAACCAATCCGCTCCTGTCACTTTTCAAACACAGCGAGTGACACCAACTGATTGGTTGGTGTCACTCTCCAAGCATTGGTGTATATGCCCCCACTGTGTTGTACATATATTTTCTTGCTGCTGTCATAAATGTTACCGGTCAGGACATGTGCAAGGTTAAGAATGCTTTTTTTAAGTAATTGAAATATCTACAGGTATATGTAGCGTACTGGAATTTCAGTGCATTGAAAATCCTTAACCAGTCAGACCAACTTGCTTTATTAAATTGTACATGTTTAGCAATTCTAGGAGTATAGGGGCGAGATGTACCAAGTCTTGGAAAGTGATAAAATGGAGAACATTAAAGCACCCACCAATCAGCTTATAACTGCCATTGTTCATGCACTTCCTGTAATGTGGCATTTAGGAGCTGATTGGTTGCTGTTTTATTACTCTCCATTTTATCACTTTTCTAGCTCAGTACATCTGACCCATAAGTACTTTAAGCATTATTCAGGGCTATTTTTTTTCTGCTTTGTAGGTTTTCATTAAGACCTTTTTTTTCTTTTTTTTATGTAAAAATTTTTGTAGAGATTTTTCCATTTTCAAAACTAAAGTGAAACATTTCACGATTTTTACACATTGATTTTTTTTTTCACATGCAAAACTTATCTGATTTCAATTTGTATAGGATTATTCATTAGAAAAATAAAATCGAAACTGTTACTTTGTACATAATGCTGTATTTCTAAAGAATGGGCTGTAAAGTGAAAACATGGCTTAGTATAAATATGTATTTTGAAATATTTTTTTTTTTTTTTTTTGCTGCTATAATAGTTCTGTCGAAGTTAAATTTAAATTTCTGTTCTACTTTTATTTGAGCAGCATCTGAAGTCTGTATAAAATAGGGTATTGCAATACAAACTACCCAAGATTTAGACATCTTTGAGGTCTCTTCTTAATGAGGGACTTATGATTTAGGTGGAATTTTGGGTGTGCATTTAGGCTTTTTATATAGTGAAGAAGCAATACAATAGGATGTGCTATAAATGTAGGAGTTTAGCACAGTGGAAACAAGGGTTGGGTTGATTGTGCTCTATCAGTGCAGACCATGTAGACTACTACTGAAACAGATTATTTTTGCTTTCCACGTAAGCTGTTAGGTGGGCTGGTGATCCTTGCTGAGGCTCTCGGTGCACATGGTCTCCTGTCTTCATGTAAAATTTAGTAGAGAATACATGTATACTAGTGTTCATTCTAAGGCACTGCATCTCAAAACATGTGCAGTACCTCTTCCCAACCTGTGGTGTTGCTCTCTGCTGCATATCTGTGCTAAAATACAGATCACACTGTGCTAGAAGCCACACAGCACAGAGCGACTCCCTAGGCAGGGAAGGGGAACTGCACATGTTTTGGAAGATGGTTTTGCAAGGTTCTAGAATTAACACTATAGGCCAGATGTATCAAACTTCAAAAAGTGATACTATATATAGAGTGATTAGCAGCCAGCCAGTTATCTTCTAGCTGCCATGTTACAGGCTGGGTTTGAAAAATGACAGATAAGAGCTGATTAGCTGGTTGTTTATCATTCTCCACTTCATCACTTTTTGAAGCTTGATCCATCTGGCCCTATGACGTAGTAGTTATACAGTATCCTGCCTTGGTCATCAAGTACCTTCAGCGAGCAATGACTAGCAATGGAAAGATGAATAAATGTATCTCTATCAACTTTACAAATTCTAATGGTGATATGACTTTTTATTTCTGAAAAAATATAAGCACATGTATTTTCTTTCTTTTTGGTGTGTCCTCTGTGAGCAGATGGATTTGACTTTTTGGCTTTGAGAAACTCAACTACCTATCTGCGCACAACACATTTTGATCTTTAACACCACAATTATTCATAAAGATGTATCTCCATTGGGATGTTTTATTTCTGATTTCCATAATGCGTCGCGTGTTTCGGATTCTAATGGCAGATTCCCGGCATGAAAATATGCAAGTGGGGCCATTGGACACGAGTAACTGGTAAGGTGCCCATACACGGCGCGATGTTCGCTGTACTAGATCACATCGCATCTAGAGCAAATGCATGCATTGGGTTGACACATGGAATAGATGGTCATGGCTTAAGTCAACAGGGTTGGAAGTTCGACAATGGCAAGATCGACATGAGTTTTTCACAGTTGTTTTTTTTTTTTTTAGCAGACGTGTGCCGATAGGCGGTATTTCATTCCCTACCAGCCACTAGGGCTTGGGGGGAGAATAAAATAGTGTGCCGAGCGCAGCGGTACAATTTAATGGTGTCCATGATGAAAAAAAAAACCTGAAAAACTCTTGTTGACATTTTGAGTGTAGAGCTTCACATGGTCGACCTAAAATGCTTGTATTGACCATAGCCATGTCAACCTATTTATTGTGTCGACCTAAGTCATGTCACCCTTCAGTGGTCTTCCCAATGCATGTCGACCTAATGACCCATGCCCAGTGCATAAAGAATGCAATGCCATCTAGCACAAAAATGACAGGCTGCACAGACTTTATGGGCACGGGGAAAACGCTCCATCTATGGGCACCTGTACAGCTGAAAATGGAACCCCATAGTCAGCAGGGGATGGGATACTATGTGCACACTTGTGCATTCAATGGATTTTCACATCTGAGATGTATGAGCAAATTAACAAGTTTGACATTTCCCTGTAATTATCCTTTGGTGTAATGTTTATAGTTATTCTATTGTCTTAATTGTTCTTGCTCATACACACGAAGAGTGAAAAAGATCGGGAAAAAAATCTTGGCTAAAACCTACTTTTTCTTTTTCCTTTTTTTACAGCATAGCAAACTGTATTTAATGAGCAGGACTATTGGACCCTGTAATATTATTCAAATTATTAATGCTGGTAAACTGCTGGAACGTTGATTAATGGGAATGCTCACCATACTGAGGGCGATATGTAGGCCCATTACACACATCATTTTTTTTTTGCTATTTATACAGTTGATGAACGAGCGTGTATATAAAAGGTCAGATTGGCAAAACCGGCGTCCTTTGCAAAAACTGTTCATTTAATTATTGTGTTCAGTTCTGCCCATGGTTTAATTTTTCTCTTTTGTTTACCTTGTTTTGGCTTTCTTATATGATCTTTTCCCCCCTAACGATCACACAAAGCTCTTGTGTATTCTTCCTGTATAATAAATCCTATTAAATCATTTGCCAAGGTGGATCTTAGGCATTGTATATGAAAAGAATGTGTACTCTAGCTTGTTTATACCGGTTTAACCCTTGTTCATGATCTACACTGCAATAGCGATGGATACAAAGTCATACAATTGCAAGTCAGCTTGTCCTATATTTGTGAAATATTGTCCATTGGCAAAAGTAGGTGTGTGGTATTTTAATAAAAAAAATTGAACTGAAAATGTAAATCTACAACTGCTGTGTTTTTAGTATTTGTCACTTAGCACACTGATGTCAGCATTAATTATACATGGCATTTTTGGCCAGCTCGGTTTGTCTGTTAGAGGCAAATGCCTCCTTACACCGAGGTTCCATGCATTGGTGGAGGGCAATAGTGTGAGAAAGGAGAGGTTCTTGTTTAGCCCAACAGATGCAGGCTTATTGAAATCTTTTCATCTTAACCCTTTGGGTAGTATTCAATGCGGGCGGTGAGCAGCCCGCGCGGGGTGGTTAAACGGCGGGGATTGCAGAAAACCAGCGATCCTTGTTGTTTAACCCCCTTGCCAGCCGCTCACCATATTCTATGTTCCGGGGAGTCCTGTCACAGCGAGGATTCCCCAAACAGCAAGGCTCGAGGCTAATGCAGGTGAGCCTGCTGCATTTAGCCGCGGGTCTCGCTGCTTCTGCAGCTGCATACGCCGATTCCTCCTCGCTCCAAAATTGGAGCGTGGAGGAATCGGCATATATATGGGGGGGGGGGGGGGGACGACACACAACGCAGTTGAATACTGGCCAGGCGAGAGATGACAGTGAGCAGACAGCACTGCTCGCTGTCACCGCGCTTCCCCGGCATTGAATACACCCCTTTGAGTGCCAAAATCTCTGTAAGAGAGGTGCAAAAAATCCACCAAAAATGCCTGCATTGGGTAGGGGCCTCAGTCAACTGCTTTTGGCCAGGGCCTATAATGTTGTTAAAATAATCCTGGTACTTCTCCCCTACACAAGCAATATAAAAGTGAACCAACTGCTGATCAAAGGAAAAGGAAATTACTATATTGTGTGTTTTTTTTTTTTTATAATCGAATATACTTTTAATAATTTTGAAGCTTAATAAACAGAACAATGAGCCTTAACAACAATGCATAGTACAGTAATACAAAAAAAAGCATATATTGGGATTAATTTATAGTTCTTAGTAAAGACTTCTTGAGAGTACAACTTTGGGGTGTGGTAGAGCACACTGACAGTCGGGATTCCGACAGTCATTAGCCCGTTGTCAGAATCACGCCTGCCGGGACTCAGACAGGCGGGCGAGTGCAATGAAGCCTCTTGCGGGCTTGCTGCACTCGCAACGCTGTGGGCACAGTAGCTCGCTACGCTAGCCACCTATTCTATTCTCCCTCTATGGGGGTTGTGGACCCCCACAAGGGAGAATAGGCGCTGCCCGTCTGTCAGGGTTTTAACAGTCGGGATTCCAACGTCGGGGTAATGACTGTCGGGATCCCAACTGTCATCCGGCACCCCAACTATGTGCCTAAGCAAAACTATGTTGAGCTGTTATGTGAAATGTTGGCAGAGAAGGTGGGGTTACTTGTGTTACCATACGAAAGCTAAAGTTAGTTGATTGAATGATTCTGAAATCCCAGATCGGACCTGGACTAGGTCCTGCAGAGTTCCACACAGGAATGCAGGAGATTGACGTAGATACAGGTATTATCCTGCAGGAACAGGCTATATCTGTCTTCCTAACTGCTTTTTAATGTGAGCATAATTTGTTTTTGTTTTTTTTTCTATGTTATGATATGCCTATTTAACTAACAGAACATTTCGACCATTTGCCGACCAAATAGTTCTGACCCCCATTATGCATTTATCCTGCAATATCTGTGGTTGCCCTCAGTATCTGGTGAAAAGACATTACCAGTAGATATTTTTTTAATGCCTGTGATCTACCAAGTGGAGCCGCTGCTTATTGGACTTGATATTCCAAACACGTACCACATATACTTTGGCAACAGTTCAACCCTTCAACATGTTCTTCGTGGTTCTCAAGCAATGTAGGGAATAGTGTTGCCATGAAAGGATGTACATGGTAGGTGGAATCTGTTAAATTATTGTCCAAGGGAAAGACTGAACCTGGGGTGGTCTCGTAGAACATTGCCCAAAGCACTAAACCCCATCCACTCACTTCATCAGGCATCCTGGTGCCATCTCTCTTAAAGTTAAATGAAGCACACATTCCTGGCCATCCCCATGTTGCATAAGAAAATGGGATTCATCTGACCAGGTGGATATCTTCCATTGATACCTGGTCCACTGCTGATGCTTCTGTCTCTACTGTTTTGGCTATTGATGGAGCGCTCAAGGGTTAGCTACGTAACCTCATACTTGGCATGATTCAATGTATAGTTGTATTAAACATTCTTGTTATCAACTGTTTCTGCATTTTAGGCAACATTAGCCAACCTTGTGGTTTGTATCAGATGGGATCTAAAATATGTTGCATCACTGAGTCTAAGCCACCCAACATCCTGTAGGTACTCACTATAGCTAACCAGGAGACTGATTTAGCAAAGGGGGCGCAGTAGGGCAACAATGCTGCTTATCTTTACCAGAAATGGTCATAGGAGGAGACTGTGCTGTTCTTGCCTTTTTAATTTATCGCTGTGTCTGTTTATATCATATATTAAAGTTCTCTGATTTGTGTCCATTCATTTGCTCCACCAGAAGTTTGTTAGTGTTGTTTAGAAATATTTTAAGTGTCCATCGACTACTTGCTAAAAATCATTTTAGTGTTTCCTACTTGAAATAATTGCCCTCCTCTGGTGTATTGGTGTCTGTAATGCTTTGCTGATCTTGGAATGGAGGGAGTAGCAGGCAGTGGGACACAAGGAGAGATTAAAATACAGTTTCTGTAGAGAAATTAATTGTCAGTGACAGAAAAGGTACTTGTTTAGTTTCACGGCGGCAGCACAAGACGCTCTAGTTTGAATTCCGCGTTACAGTATCAGGGCTACTTGTTTAGTTTCAGGGCGGCATCGCGTGCCGCCTTACACTGACCTCTCCGTGGCAGGCCAGCGCTGCTACCCCTAACCTGTCAAGTGAGCGCCTCTCACACAGCGCTTGTGCCCACATGAGGGCGCCGGCGGAGAGGCGCTCCATCTTTGTATTACGTAGGAGCGTCTCAGACGCTCAAGCAGCAGCAGCTCCATGTGTGAGACTCTCCTGTGTCTGATGCACAATGATGGAGGCATTTGCCAGTGCTCCATGTTATATACTGGCACATGCTTCCATTTCATACCCACGCCATCCCGAAGCGTGGCAAGCGGCATTACGCGTCCTACCGCCCTTTTCATTTCCCCACCATCCACGTCGGCGTGGAGTTGATTTTATATAGTGTGGCGAGCCCGAAGCATGGCGAGCGCAGCGGAATACATGTGAAGTTATCCACGGCCCCTCGCGGGGCTCGATGCGCTCGCCATGCTTCGGGTTCGGTGGCTCACTGCGCTCGCCACACTATATAATATGAACTCCACACCGATGTGGATGGTGGGGGTATGAAAAGGTTGGTAGGACGCGTACCTCTTGCAACGCTTTTGGATTTTGGGGGTGTTTCAGGAACATATTCAAACCTGCCATATCATACATCTGAGCAATAGCTGGTCAGAGGCAGGAGGGTATCATTGCATTGGTGCTTGAGCGTCTGAGGCGCACAAACCTATCACGCACATGGAGTGTATGATTGCATTCTACTGTAGCGTCTGAGGCGCTCCTACGTAAAACAAAGATGCAGCGCCTCTCCACCGGCACCCTCATGGTCCCCTCTCCACAGGAGAGGGCATATCATGCAGGCACGAGCGCTGTGTGAGAGGCGCTGACTTGACAGGAGGTTAGGGGTAGCAGCGCTGGCCTGCCACTGAGAAGTCAGCGTAAGGCGGCACGCGATGCCGCCCTGAAACTTAACAAGTAGCCTGATAATGTAAGGCAGCTGGCAAGCTGACAAAATTCAAACAGTCGCTACGCTACAAGCATAGCTTAAGGCAGTCTGGCAAGCTGCCAATATTCAAGCTTGAACATCTCGTGCTGCCGCTGTGAAAGTAAACAAGTATCACAGAAAACAGGCTGAATGTGTTATTGCGATCAAGGGCAAGGAGGGAGAGTGTTAGAATGCAGGAAAAGGGATGGAGATTGTGAGCGAGTTCAAGCCACACAATGAAGGAGAGACTGCATATAGAATGCAGGCCACAGTGGTTCGGAGTGTGTCCGTGTGATCTAATGCATGGAGAGGGAGTGTGTCGGTGTGATTCAGCACTTGCGGCAGGGAGAGGCAGAGTATGAGCGCAAACCGCACAATGAGCAAAAATTTTATAGAATGCAGGCCACAATGGGATGGAGTGTGTCAGTGTGATCTAGTGCACGGAGATGAGTGCGTCAGTGTGACACAGGGCAGGCCGCCGAGTGAAGGATGTGTCTGTGTGATACAGCACAAGCGGCAGCGGAGGGATTGTGAGGTCAATGTGTTTTCACCCTATGGAGTACAGTGTGTTAGTGTTTCTGTAGGGGTGATTGTGGTTTTTTTTTCCTGTGGGAGCCAACTCATTTTTTATTTTTCAGTGGGGGACAATGTGTGTGAAAGTGGGCATCTCAGTTATTGCACATTTGGATGCTGGTATGTTCAGGGAAAGGCATTAGCATACAACTGCAGCAAAAGACACAAGGAAGGTTGTGAATTTGTTCAACTCAGAAACAGGCCTTATTAGGGGTGAGTGTTTGCCCTCCCCCCAATTTACAATCCATACCCTTTCCATTGATCCCAACCCTATTAGGGCTGCTTCCAAATATTTTCCAGACTGGTTTTCCAGCTCAATCTGCCCCTGTACTGAATACAGCATTGGAACAGAAAAGAAGTCCTGGTTGACCAAAGCAAGACTGGCTTAGTTGATTACTGGCTAGGTCCAACTATGCTTCAGGGATACCAGTCAGGAGTCGCTAAGGCATTGATAATGCTGCGCTAGGACAGACTATAGCTACAATGATGTTGAGCTGGAATTAGAAATGGCTTGAGATGTAGAATCCAACAAGAAGTGTTGGGCAGCTAGGCTGACAGAGGAATAAGGCAGATACAAGGGAAACCTTGAAGCGGGAGCCATGTGTGTGCCAAAAGGTTCCTTTTATCCCTCTTGCTTAGCGCCTATTGGAGAATGCGGTCAGCTGACTGGGGCCAAGATGGCGGTGCCCAGTCGATGGTGCTGGCAGGAGGGAGGGCATGGATACGGCGGCATCAGAATGTGTTGACTCCACTGGAAGATTACTCCACTGCTAGATTGCAGAAGAGATTGTGGTTAGGGGCGTTGAACTCTCTGAGCAGGCCTTCGTAGCCGTTATTAGGACACTCATTACGATACAGAAACGGCGACCACCTCTGAACCACCCCACAGTGTGCAAACTGATTTAAGGAATACAGGGGCAGATGTATTAAGCCTTAACAAGAGATAAATGCAAGGGTGATAAGGAGAGATAAATGTCCAGCCAATCAGCTCCTTACTGACTTTTTTCAAACACAGCCTGTAACATGGCAGTTAGCAGGTGATTGGCTGGACGTTTATCTCTCCTTATCACCCTTGGATTTATCTCTTGTTAAAGCTTAATACATCTGCCCCACAAAGAGAAAAATGTGTAAAATAAAATTGGTTAGCGTACAATTTTAAACCAAATTATAATTGGGTATCTGCGTAGAAGATAAAACTGAGTAATAAAATGGTAGCTTACATTTATGCCATGACAGATGGAGTCCATCACATTGGAACAGTTCCTAAAAGCGTATTTGTTTGGATTAATTGCCAGGGAAAATATAATGTACACTTAAGCTGCGTTACAATTGCTTCTTACGTTTTTCTTTCAGAATTGGTTTAATTAGCCACTTACATTTTGGAAATCCTTGTTAAACTAATTCCATGGGATGAAGCGTGGAAGAGAATGAGGAGTGTTGCTATTAAATGTTGGAATGACTAAAGTAATCTTTTCAATTCATTTAAAAAGAGATCATTCACACAAAGAGGTGATTATAGAGAAAAGCCAGTCAGCTGAAGAGATGAGGACAGCCGATTAGCCCCGGAACAGGCCCTCTTTAATGAATAAACACAATCTTTACAAATGTGCGATCCTCGTAAACATACATGGAAATGGAATTAGAACCCACAGTAAGGAGACAAAAAGGAGCCTTTTTACGGATAGAAGAAGGATTTGTACATTATTAAACCTCGGTCTCTTAAAGTCCTGAACTAAACAAAGGGATGAGTAAATAGGAATTACTTAGACAACATAATGTAAATAGTTTTGATCTCGTCTTTGTTCAATTACAGTATCTATTTTGTATCTTCTGCTAGAGTGTACTTCATTCTGATTACCTTATACTTGAACTTTGTGCTTTTTGGGTTGTTTTCTTAAACAAATAAATGGAAAATCTATTGAATTACTTGTTTCATAGTATTCCTTAGACAATAACAAAATGATACAATGCTCAGGACATGGGACCACAAGTAAATGCTCATTATACGGTTCACTGACTTGGGAGTGGTAACCGCATACCTGGTGACATTCAAGCATCCCACTTAGTAATGATTGAGCAGAGCTTGGGAGACGTTCTCCATCTGCAGAGTAATAATCTTTCAAATTGCATGATTTATCTATTTGTTTAAAGTGAAATATATAAAAGGGACAGAAGAAATGTGAACCACACTTTCCTGCTATTTTAACAGCATTTCAAGGAGATCTTGAATGCCACAGAGAAGAGAGTATTGCAGTATGAGATGGGTCCTAAAATGCCTGCTTAAATATATCTGATATTTTCCAAGTTATAGAACCGCTAGATGATGGCAGCTGGGAGTATGGTACAGGATACAGGGGTGTGTTTTCAAACAGACTTTGTATTTATTGCAGTGACAACTGTGCACGTCTTGAAAACCTGACAGAACTTCTGCAGATGGACTAGACATTTGATTTTTAGCCTAGGAACCCACTGATGGGAGATGTTTTACCCTTGGTTTAGTGTGCTGCACTCTCCAACAGTATTTTCTAGCATGTTAAGTAACTTCTAGGTCAATCCTTTCCAGCAGGTTCATGGAATTAGTCACATATATACTTTTCATGCAGCAAATATCCTTGGACACAGATCACCAGTAATGCAGCACACTTGCCCTGTATTGTGTAGTACAATCTCCAGTAGCAATCAGTGTGTAATAGAGTGGTTGCCATTTTCTTATAGTACGCATTCCTAGTTATTCTACACCTTGTTGCCTCCATTGTGGGTGGAGAATGTGCTATACCTCGCCTCGGGCGGATTGGTAGGCTCCCCAGACAGATCACCACTATTTCCGAGAATCAGGTAGAGTTTAAAACAACGACTACCAAAACATACCTCCCAATTTTGTTATGCCGGGAAGAGGGACACATGCGCCTACCTGATATTTGTGGGTGTGTTCTTGCGGCTAGGGGGTTTGGCTATGACCACAACACTTCCTGCAAGACCGCATTCCAGTTTTCACCCCTTAGGGAGCATGCCCAGTGCTTCATGAGCTATTGGCATGCCCCTGTCCCAGAGCAGCGAGTGAGAGAAGGATTCCCAAACCCCACACACACACACACACCACCCATCCAAGGGACATTGCTTCATGTGGGTACAACAGTTCCAAAAATAGGTCAGAAGAGTTGGAACAATGTTCCCTTCCTCTACTAACTTAAGTACAGCCCCCACTACTATCTATAGACCTGTGATGCCAGTTATCACTGGGCAGTCCTCGGGGTTTGCAGAAACTTACCTGTAATAGGCACCTGGTGAAATTGTGTATCCTGTCATCTATGGCCACAGTATATGATGGAGAGGTGTAGATAAGAAAAAAAAAAACAATGACGTGGAGTAGCATATTCTTTTAGCTGTATAAGGGAGAGAATGGGAGATAGTGGGAGTAGTGGCCTAAAAGGTGACTTCTTATCAAAGAGATGTTATTTTAGAGGACCTGGCAGAGAGGAGGGACAGCAAAAAGCTGCTAGGTGATTGAGTATGGGTGGAAATGAGAGCTTTGAATAATGACTGGCTAGTATGAGGTAGAAAAAAAGAATACATTTGAAATGAAGAAGGATAGAGTGAGACTTCCTCCATAGCAGGGGTGGCCAAATCGGTCCTCGAGATCTACCAACGGTCCACGTTTTCCAGGTTACCTATCTGATGCACAGCTGTAGTCATTACTAACTCACATTTTCAAACCTGCTGCATTCATTCCTACTATAGATCCACAGGTTGCCTGGAAAACATGCACCGTTGGTAGATATTGAGGACAGGTTTGGCCACCCCTGCTCCACAGGCTTCCAGCAATGCTAAAACATTCTTGAGAAAATCTGAACCATTTTGAATTCCAGGGTTGAGGTTTTGCGTGTTGGACTAGCAAGGGTGGATTTGAGCTTGGATTCAAGATAATTCATTTTACAGGGTTTGTATGGGGGGAAAGGGGAAACTATACTTGTAATATGTATTAAATTCCACAATAAAAATTGTAAATATACCACTGTACCTATATAACATAGCCAAGGAGAAAGAAAAGAACTCTCTCTTTTTGGGGGCACAACTTATTTACTTAAAATATAACTTTTAATTATTTATACATATAAAATTTGTTGGGAGCCAACTTTTGAAACATAAACACAACAGTTGGCTCCCAACCAATTTTATATATATAAATAATTAAAAGTTATATTTTAAGTAAATAAGTTGTGCCCCCCAAAAAAGAGAGAGTTCTTTTCTTTCTCCTTGGCTAATTTTACAGGGTATCACCAAAGTTCAGACAGGCGAAGTGTAATCATAGGAGAGGAAGCCAAATGAGCTTGATGGGGTCAAGTTTGTCAAGACTGAGCGTGCAGAGGGTGAAGCAGGGGAAAACTGACATTCCCCAAATTATGACACGCTATGCCTAGGGTTAGGCACTAGTATTCTGGTGATAGGCATAGGGCAAGTGTACTCACCAGAACTCCACTCCAGCAGATGATTTGACCACCGGAACTCAGAAGATGGTGCTGCAGCCGCCAAGAGCAGATAAATCATCACTATGCCACCAGAGACAATATGATGACATTCTGTTATGTCGAAAATTCATGTTTAGACGTGAATATCGACATATACAACACTCAGGCAGATCAGTTCCAACTAAAACAGAGGATCCAAGATCTTTAGCTCTCAGCTAGTCCTTTTAGCTGTGTGTCCCTGCAAAGAATGAGTTAATAATCCTTTAAAATGCAGCCTCTTCTACCTCCGTTCAACAATTTATTGTATATTAGACAATGTTTGGCCAAATATAGGCAGTTTTCTATTGCTTTGTGTGTTTGAGCAGAGAAGGGAAACGGAACAAGATAGAAAGTTTCAAAAATATAAAGGGTTATAATAAGGTACATGAGGGATAGAATAGAATAGAAGTATTAGAGAATGAGTACATGCATTGGAACTGGAAGGAGATAGCTTTAGAGCAGGGGTGGCCAAACCAGTCCTCGAAATCTACCAACGGTCCATGTTTTCCAGATCACCTAGCTGGTGCACAGCTGTAGTCAATACTAACGGTCACATTTTCAAACCTGCTGCATTCATTCCTACTATAGATCCACAGGTTGCCTGGAAAACATGCACCGTTGGTAGATCTTGAGGACAGGTTTGGCCACCCCTGCTTTAGAGGAAAAGTTACTTCACAGAATAGGTAGTGGATAAGTGGAATAGCCTCTCATCAGACGTGATTGAAGCTACAACAGTAGAGTTATTTACATACACTTGGGATAGGTATAAGAATATCCTAACAAAGACCTAAGGAACAAATACAGTAGGGTTGAGATTCCCAAAAATAGGCAGACAAGATGGGCCATGAGATTCACTTCTGACAGCAAATTATGGAGCCGGTTCAGGATCGATTGCAGCAATCCGAATTCGTCCCCATCCCCAATGGTCGGGGTATGCGCATGTGCAAACCCCAACAGCGAACGGCTTCAGTAAGTTGCAAGCTTGCCGGGCCGTGCGCTGCAGGGTGGGAGGGCCATGGGCAAAAAAAGGGTGCTCGCCCATGGGAATGCCCAACGGTTTGAGCATCCCCGTGAAAAACACTGGGCATTCCCATGGGTATGCAGGTGAGTCCACGCCCGCCCTGTTTTCGTCTTAGCGCTAATACATAGTCAGTTGAGATTGACTTTCATTTGCGAAGGCAGAAGAAATCATTTGATGGTCTGCTACCATCAAATGATTTCTCCTGCTAGCATAGGCATACAAGATGATGTGATGTTGTACACATGCCCTCAAATTGTACTGGGGGGGGGGGGGGGGGGCTAGTATTTTGGCGGGCGGGGTCTCGGGTGCATGTTAAGCAGACATGTTCGCTGCTTACTGAGCCAACCTGAGTTACGGCCAATGTTTCAAATACATTTATCCAGGCATCAGCTAATGGAAATGCCAGGTACATAGAATGTTTGTTTGCAATTGAATTGCGAGCAACATTGGGGCAGATGTATTAATCCTGGCGAAGAGATAAAGTGGAAGGAGATAACTCACCAGCCAATCAACTCCCAACTGTCATATTGCAAACACAGCTGATTGGCTGGTTCGTTACCTCCTTCCACTTTATCTCTTCGCTAGGCTTAATACATCTGCACCATAATGTTTTGTATTAAACAATAAGAAAAGTAAATAAACTCACTTAGAAACATATTCACCCTAATAGAAATATTCGTTAAGGGAAATTTACATTTCTAATTTGAGCTTTTAATAATCGAGTCATTAAGTGATTTATAGCCTTTAGTGACGCACGCCTCCACAACTGACTTTCATCATAAACGCTCACAAAACACAGGTATTGTGTTGCTTTTATATTGGAATACTGGATAGAGATTTGTGGGATTAGTAAAACTATGTCCATGGGGGAAACATCTTCTTTTAGTTTAATGTGATGTAAATCTCTTTTTATTTATCACCAATGCAATCCAGGAATAAAAGAGAAACACTTAAAGCACAGGAATTACTTTTTTAGAAGACTGGACTTGAACAATAGCTGTGTTGATCAATTAAGCTGTCATGATTTTAAGACCACATGCCTTTATTCTCGTATTGTATTATAGGAAATAAATCTAAAGAACCGGTTTATTTCAAATTGTTCCGTGCCCATCAGTCTGTCGTTAAATTTTTCTGTCCCAAGTCGGGTGGTCGGACGTGCAGCAGATCCGACCACCCGACGCAGATCCGATGCGCACGGGACCGCGCATCGGATCTGAGGGGACATCAAAACTAGCCGATTTTGGTCCGATTTCGGCCAGATCCGACTGATCTGGCTGAAATCTGACCAAAATCGGCTAGTGTATGGGGGCCTTTAAGAGCCCATTAGTGTAACCTGTGAAGCTCTCAACAATTTGCTCAGAAGTTGTCTAATATGAAACTTCTATTTTTGTTGTGTAGAGAATTTCATTTCCAGATAATTTAATTGAAAATGTGATTTGCTCATGGGGGTTTTCAAATCAAACGACAAGAGTTAGGGGAACCTTTAATTATGGTTGATTTTGTAATTGTTTTTGTATTTGAAATGTAGCATACGTACTGTATGTACAGTAAAACCATAACCATAGTTTTTTGGGGGGTTTTTACTGTTTTTTTTTTTTTTACCATCTTTAAGTATATTTCACATATTTTGTTTGTGGTGAAAAATTGCAAGGTAAGTTAAATTAATAAAATTGTAATAAAAATATTTAAAAATTAAGATTACATTTTTAAATTGTGTCCTAATGTCTAGGGCATGTTGTTGTTTTTTTTTTTTTTTTTAATGCAAGCAGGTTTATTTTATTCTTTGTCTATTATTATGTTTATAACCATGATACAGTATTCAAAACCGGGAGAGAACATAAAAAAAAACCCTTGCATTTTTAACCTTTTACTTTTTTTCATGATTGTTTGAATGAGTTTGGGAAGGTAACATTGATCCCATTCGAGTTTAAGACCTTCCTTGTCAACACTTCTCACTCGAATGATGTCAGTAGGTAAGTCCCCTTTATTTGTTTCAACAAATGATGCTCTTAAACAAATAATTAATAGGCTTAGGCGAGTGGCATGTTGTACCTGCAGTGTTTGATGTTCCTGGTAGTTCATGTAAGGATCTGCCTCGATTTCCTTTGATTGACAAGACTCCTTCTATATATATATATGTGCGGCCAAATAGCTGCAGCAGAGAACACAGAGAGAGGATACAAAAGCTTTGACAGGTTTGCTCTTTCCTATTTTTATCAACTTTTTGGGGTTTATTTCCACAATAAGTGTTTCATATTAGTATTTTGTTACCAGGTTTTTATGCAGTATCTGTTTAGTTTTTTTCATGTAAAAAAATAAAATTACATTCAATAGCTATATATGTTTAGACCTTTTTATATTTTTATAATTTTTTTACTGTTCAATTAGCCCTGTAAAGTTTTATGTTGTGTTTTTTGTTTTTTTTTGCAACGCCGCAATATTTTATTTAAAGACAAAACAGTGAAACCTTATTACACATTGTATATCAATCCTATTGTCGGTACTTTTATTTAGGAACCATCATATTTTTAGGATTATTATAATATATATCTATTAAAATATAATATGAATTTATTTCTATTGTTGCCTTAAAGGGATACATTTACTAAAGTGTACATTTTGAAAAATGTTGCCCATAGCAACCAATCAGATTCTACTTCTTTAACACCTTCTACATGATAATCGCTACAATCTGATTGGTTGCTATGGGCAACATCTCTCATTTCTAAAATCTCAGTAACTTTACACCGGAAACAATACACTATAAAACGAAAAACAAAACCTAGAAACAGACCAATACAAATGGAAAAATTAAGATTTTTTGAAAAACATTTTCATCCAATGACTTCAGTAAAGTCCTGAGTTTTACAAATTTTATCAAAATATTTTCTTGGTTTATATTGCGTTTTAAGTATGCAAATAGATTTAAATCCTGTTTAACTGTTCACCTATATTATAACATTTTAAGAAAAGGAAAAAGTAACAGAGCACGTCTGCGTACCACATCCTAATTTACAAATTGTTGCAGTGTTCTTTCCCAACTAGTAAAATTTTAAGACTGCACCAGTTTTACTTCACATCTATTTACAATCAAAATGATATTTGACAGAAAATATAAGACCTGACATCACATACACACTCACACAAACACACAGTGCATGTATATACAGTATTTACTGTGTGTGTATGTATATATGTGTGTATAGATGTATCTATCTTCAATGCACTACAAGTCGTGTTAGACATAATGGGCCATATTCAATGCGGCCGGCGAGGGGGTTAAATGGCGGGGATCGCCGCATACAAGCGACCCTTGCCATTTAACCCCCATGCCTCCCGATCACCCTATTCTAAGTTTCAGGGGAACCCTCGCTGTCAGAGGATGGCGAGGATTCCCCCCAAACAGCAAAGCTCACGGCTAATGCAGGGAGCCCACTGCATGTAGCCGCGAGCCTCACTGTTTTAGCGGCCGCACACGCCATTTCCACGTCGCTGCAAAAACCCAGCAAGGTGGAAACTACGTGTACAGGGGGTCAGATGAATAGTGACCGTGCAAGCTGTGACAGTGTGCAGTCAGCACTACTCACTGTCACAGCTCGCAAAAATCATTGAACATACCCCATAGCGTGAGCTCCATGTAACTTGGTACCGCCAATTGTCTTTGCGCGCAACTTTTTCCATTAAAAATGCCTTGTTTGCAAATAGGACACACAGGTAGATTCTTCTGATTGCGGCCTCAGGAGAAAAAATCTTTAGATGGTAAATAACCATCAAATGATTTTTTTCTCTGTGCGGCCGCATGCGAACGGAGATGCACACATACACCTCCGTTCACATCCCTGCACAGGATGAGGGGGGGGGGGGCAGGGGTGCATTTGGCTGGGCAGTGTTAACCTGCAAAAACATACATGCTAGCCATCAGGTCTGAATCAAGTCCAAAGACGTATGCATAATAATGTGTGTGTGTGTGTGTGTACACACAGAGATATAATTCTGTGATGGCATGCAGTACATCATCTGGTTAGAATTGCTGTTCGCCAGCACTGGGATCATAGTTTTATTTCATCCAGGAGAACGATTAGTTTTTGGTTTTAGCCTACAATCTAAAGACATACTGTTGGGTTATTTGGCTGTTAGTGTGTGTTAATGCAGTAGGGAATATAGGGGCAGATGTATAAACCAGTGATAAGAGAGGAGAAGTGGCCCATGGCAACCAATCAGCACTGAACTAACATCTATCATTTGCATAATATAAAATTCTACAGAGGAGCTGTAGAACAAGTAAATTACAGATTTTGTTATACCCCAGTGTGACTGTGTAAGGTCCATCCATTTCCTTGTGTTAAGGTTTTATGTGAGCGAGTTCTGCCAGACATATAGTTAATCTGTTACCAGATCCAACTGCAACCACGTTGTACCCCAATGCTTGTCACTTGCCTATACCACCAATACAGTCACGTTTTGTTTTGTTCTTCACGTTTTGACTGTACCTGTAACTATTTAGTTGTCGCTTATGTGTGGATTTGTTAAAAATGTCTAGGTCGACACCATATGGTCAATACAGGCAATAGGTCTACATGCAGTGGTTAACACAAAAAAAAAAAAACTTGTGCCCTCCTTTTCCAAGCTGACTTTGTGTTGTGCATGTTGACCTAGACGACGTGAGCTGTACCACCTATTGCACTGTTTTACTCCAAGCATATTTAAATATTTTTGTTGGTGGTAACTGTGTTGCATTGTGTGATGTGGTTCATCCAAAATTGAATCATGTAGGGTTTCTCCTCCTTGTGTTTCTCAAGCCATCAAGTCTCTTCCCGATGTGTTTCTAACCATCAAAGTAGCAGTAAGCGGCCCTTCAGCTTTTGATGAACTACACAGCCCAGCATGCCTTGCCTTAGTTTTGCTATTTGGCCATGCTGAAACTGATGCGGGTATTTGTAGTTCATCAACAGCAGGAGGGTGGCTTATTGACCATTACTAGTCCAGAGCAACTTAGGGTGACATTTACTAAGATGTGAAATACACTTCACAGGTCATGTTGCTATGGGAAACCAATCAGAATCTACTTCTTATTTATTTACCACCCTCTAGAACAGGCCTGTCCAACCTGCAGCCCTCCAGCTGTTGTGAAACTACACATCCCAGCATGCCTTGCAATAGTTTTAGCATTCCCTAATAGCAATACTATGGCAAGGCATGCTGGGATGCGTAGTTTCACAACATCTGGAGGGCCGCAGGTTGGACATGCCTGCTCTAGAAGATAGTAGACAGAATCTGATTGGTTGGCCATAGCAACATGACCTGTGAAGTGTATTTCACATCATAGTATATTTCGCCCTTAATCTCTTCCCCTTGTGTGCCTCCAGCGATTAAATCTTCAACCTACCTCTTAAACAGGCTCTTATAATTTACCTTTGCTGTCTCTCTGCTGGAGATGATGATGATGATGATGATTTGATGTCACACTGAGGGAAGCTGCAGGAGCTTTCTGATCTGCACTCGGCTGCACAGGCTTTGTGCTGCTGCTGCTCTGCTGTCTTTCATATAATATGACTGGCATTCCATCTAAGGACAGCCCCTCTCAGCTGGGACTTCTAAAATAAAAGCCAGTACACATGTCACACCTGCACAGATGCTCCTAAGACAGGCGTCAGTTTTGCTATTAGGGAGTGCTAATACTGTGACATGGCATGCTGGGACTCGTAGTTTCACAACAGCTGGAGAGCTGCAGGTTGCCTACGCTTGTCCTAAGGATTGTATTATACTGCCTAGGGCTGACTCTAAGGTTTTGGTTATTGCCAGGGCCACCGGCAATAAGGTATGGCTGTTGGAATTCAAGCCCTAAACTTGTCGTGGCATTGTGGTCCCAACAGCTCCCCGCACCTACGTGGAGATGTGCTAGCTGAATGTGAAGTGCCTGGTGCCAAGACCTCACACAAAAGGATCAGAGCCGCATTTTACCCAGGTTCTAGATGATACTGTAGGTCAACATTGACTAGGTCAGGGATAGCCAACTCCAGTCCTCAAGCGCTACCAACAGTTAACGTTTTCCAGGTCTCCTCACAGAATCACAAATGAAGTATTTCGCTCCACCTGTGGATTTTTTAAAATGTGTCAGTGAGTAATGAGTGCACCTGTGCACCTGCCAGGTGAGCTGGAAAATGTAAACTGTTGGTAGCTCTCGATGACTGGAGTTAGCTACCCCTGGTCTAGGTAGTCAGCCAGTAGACAAGGTTGAAATGGCAATAGTCGGTACATGAAAAGTTTTATGACTTTTTTTTTTTTTTTTTTTTTTATTTACCATTTCATCCATGTTGGACTACAGTTGCACCAATAAAACGTGAAAAGTTTCCAGTGTTGACCTTTTGCATGTTGACCAAGACACTATTGCCCCTATACACAGTGTCTTCTATGTATGCATTGGGATAGGGTAAGTCAGGGAAAGCTGATTGGTCCTTATTTTACTACTTTATTTTTGCTACTCCTGTCCTACACTGTCATCCTCTCTCAACTGTATAACCTTTCCTATCTGTTTCCTCACCTCTTCCAGTCTACTGTCTCTTCTGTGCATTGCCTGTCTCACTCTTCTATCCACTCTGTGCTGCATTTCACACCACTCTGCGATTGTATCCTTGCCTAGGAAGTTCCCGCTAGTCCACTGCTCTCTCTGCCTAAAGTTGCAACACCTGCATTACCGACAGAAATAAATAGCCACACTCATCGTGGCCGCACCAATCCCCACATAAGTTGCAAATGGCTATTGGCGCGGCCACAATTTCTTGTCTCCGGGTGCGTGTGTCTAATTTGCTCCCGCAGTTCTTAGATAAGTAATGAGCGGTGATGTTCTGCACGGCGGATTCAATGTCCCACCTGCCGCTCGGCGAAAGGGGGTGTGTCTGTGTAAACGGCGGTGGATTGTCGATCTGCGGCCGGGACCGCAACAATCCACGGCCGTTATTGGCAGACCGGGCCCAATCGCTTGTAAAGTCAGGCTCGTTCTGCCGTGACCCCTCTTCAATGCTGTCGGTAAAAAAACAGCATTGAATAGGGCCCCGCCGCTATTTTGGTAAAAAAAACAGCATTGAATAGGGCCCCGCCGCTATTTCTCCCCATCGGGAATAGTGGTGGAGGATTGCATACCCCCCATAGAATGTACTAAGGGCCCTTACAATGTGGCATAATGCTGTTCGGGGTCAGAGCTGACATCACATGACTTCTCTCAAACGCCTGGGCGTTTTCCCAGACATGCCCGGTTTCCACCAACAAACGCTGGAATTCTGTCAATAAACTTGCATACGGCCAGCAATTACAAACAAAATCATATTTTAACGCAGGATGGCCTTGCGCATGTGTACTACGGGCAATACACATGCCCAGTAAATCGATAATCGCCCAGCTTGTGAATTCGCAGCCATGCAATTTTGTCTTAATTAGGCCTGATATATCTGCGTGCATTTAAGGCATCTACAATATTCTCCATTAAATGTCAACTTGAGATGTTCAGGCTTTATACAAGAACCGTGTTGCGTACAGTTTTGCAGTTTAGCTGCCAATGGCTATTTTCTATTATGCTCATTATGTCTGAGTACAATTCAGCATGACAAACGCTGTGAAATCCCTTTTGTGCTTTTCAATAGTTTGATTCCGAATAGTGAAGCTTATTGAGTATTTTAATATTACATTTGACAGGTCTGTCAGTTTTACCTAAATCCCTTATCTGCTCATCAGATTCTCAGAATAGTATAGATTTACTGTCATGTTTAGTTTGTACATAAACCTAAATAGATTAGCTTGAATATAAATACCCAGAGGAGAGTTCTGTACGAAACTCAGGAAATTGGTATTAGTATTGGAAACAAATATTTTATTATATTCCTCCTCCTCCTCCGAAATATCTGCGAAGGTTTTCTTTTTTCACAATCCATGTTTGAGAATCCGAAGTGCCCAAAAGAAATACAAAGGAACAATCTACAAAGTTAGGATCAACTCCAAAGTTCTACTTCCCTAAATCATTAGGTCCCACTGGTTGGAGCAGTTCAAAATGTTTTGTATCCAACAGGTGTGGATCATTAGGTCACCACAATGTTCGTTGACAGTCATTAGGTTGACACCATTAAGTCAACATGCATTTAGGTCAACATGAGTCTTTGTCGACATGGGTTAGGTCGACAGTCAAAAGGTTGACATGTTTTTTTTTTATATAAAAATTGTCCCGAATGTCGATGAAACATAGCACCACATCCCCTCGCATGGCTCGCTGTGTTCGCCATGCTTTGGGCACACTATTTTATTCTCCCACCACACCCTAGTGGATGGTAGGGCATGAAATACTGCCTGTTGGCACATGTTGTCTCATGTCGACCTAATGACTGTCGACCAACATGCTGGAGACCCATTGACTGTATCCCCATAGGTGTGCGCAGCCCATTATCTTAGGGGGTGCACCATTGGATGGACATGTCCATCACCACCTACTGGGCGTGTCCATCACAGCCTACTGGGCGTGTCCATAACAGCCTACTAGGCGTGTCTATCAATGCCCATTGGGCATCAATGCAAAATAAATAGAAGGTGAGTTATGTATATGCACTTCAAAATTAATCATACCCCCCACACATACAAGAATAAGGGACAATGCGCACCTACGGCGTACTGCAAAAATTTACACTGTAATGCCCTACACACATAATTCCGCACACTGCAATGCCCATTACACATTATGCCAGTGCTTGACAAAGTTTTGTAAAATATGGACAATAGGGACAGTGTCCGCTAAAAATGTACACCGTAATGCCTATTACACGTCACACACCCATTACATAGTATACCACATGCCATAATGCCCATTACATTTTGCGACTCACCCTGTGATGCCCATTACAGGTTAGTCTTCACACGGTGATGCCCATTACACATTATTTGCCACACGTGATGCCCATTACACATTATGCCACACGCCGTAATGACTATTCCATATTATGCCATTCCTTCCCCCTTGTGTCAGCCATGTCCCCCATCCTGCTGTATCAGCCATTTACCCCTTCCCGCTGTGTCAGCTATGCCCCCCTATGTCAGCCATGTCCCCTTCCCCCTGTGTCAGCCATGCCCCTATTCACCAGTGCCACCCATGGTCCCCTTCTGCTGTTTAAGTAATATCTTTGTTGGATGTCACTTACCGTTAAGTCAGGACTGCCAATGCCCACTGCAGTGCTGCCTGCTCTCCTGACTCTCTCCTATGTGTGCAGTAACAGCGAATCAGCCTCCTACCTGCATTTCCTGTCTGGCTCCTCAGCCAGGTAGAGCACAGCCTGCTCTACCTGACTGTGTGCAGAGCTGATCTAGGTTACAAAGGAGAGCGGTGAGCTGATCGCTGTGCCTCTGCTTGGGGCACAGTCGGGGGACATTGGGGAAGACAGCGGCACTGAAGCACAGCGGAGGGAGGAGAGGTGGCCGGTGACTGGCTTGCTCTTGTCCTTGGAGGAGGGAGGGGGAAGGCACCCACCCCGGGTTCTGGAGGAGGGAGGGGGCAGGCACCCACTCCAACACGGATCTCAGCCATTTAGCCACCCGCCAACCAACTCTGACTGACACTCTGCTGCTGCTGGTCATTGGGAGGTGTTTCAATCGTGCTTGGGGTGCGGGACATTAGGAGGTGCCTGTGCACCCCTGGCACCCCCCTTGCGCACGCCTATGTGTATCCCCATCCAACTGTATACTCAGCCTGTTTCCAACATACAACAATGGGCTGCTGCTTGTCCTCCAGGAGCTTTGTTTCACACTGCTATTGTTTCTCATTTCATATACTTCCCTGAAAACTACAAATCAAGTTGCATGCATCTATTTTATTCCGTTATTATATACAGACACATTACACAGTGCATTACAGAAAATACTTCTAAATCCATGTCCCAGTGAGCTTACAGACAGTGGAATGGTTAGCATCACTGCCTCAAAGTGCTGAGGTCATGGTGCTGAGGTCATGGTGCTGAGGTCATGGGTTCGATGCCCACCAACTGGGCGGAGTTTATATATTCTCCCTGTGCTTGCATGGGTTTCCTCTGGGTACTCCGGTTTCCTCCCACATCCAAAAATATTTTGGTAGATTAATTGACTCCCAACAAAGTTAACCCTAGAATGTCTGTGTGCATGTACATGTGGTAGGGAATATAGATTGTAAGCTCCACTTCGGCAGGGACTGATGTGATTGATATTCCCTGTAAAGCACTACCCCATGAATACGTGCCCATACAATAGTGCAGTGGTTCCCAAACTGTGTGCCATGGAACCCTGGGGTGCCTTTGGACACTTGCAGGGTTGCTTTGGGTTGGTGGTCCAGGAGTACAGTAATTCAAATTGGTTAGTATAATACAGGGATGGGGAACCTTTGGCCCTCCATCTGTTGTTAACCTACACATCCCAGCATGCCCTGCAACAGCTTTGCTATTTGGCCATTTTAAAACTGTTGCAGGGCATGCTGGGATGTGTAGTTCAACAAAACCTGGAGGGCCGAAGGTTCCCCATCTCTGGTATAATAAGTAAAATGATTGTTTGTGGCTTCAGATGATAAAATATTTGGACAAACAGAAGCTAATACAATCCCTCACCACATGATTGACCTTAGGGGTGACATTTAAACACAATTAATTATTTCAATTAATTACAATTATTATTTTTTTCCCCAAAATTTCTCAATAAGAAACTTTTGGCCTGGGGGTGCCGTTAATCAAATTCTGATACTTTAGGGTGCAGTGATTGCAAAAGGTTTAGGCACCACTGCACTATTGTTTCAGAATCCAATTAATCTACCCACAGAAAACACATGCGTGCACAGTAGGGACATGCAAACTCCACACAGAATAGGCATTGGTGGAAATTAAACCCAATGGGGTAAATTTACTAAGGTGAGAGTTCTATTGAAGATGGGATGTTGCCCAGAGCAACCAATCAGATCACTATGCCAACCATGCTGGTAACTACTCCACTTAATTACTTATATGAAAAACTATTTAAGCAGATAATATACATATAAATGATTGGGAAATACACTACAGTATAGGGGGAATATGACTTGCCTCAGGTTTTGTCTTCCACATTTTAGAATCTTATCAGTGGCGTATTTATAATGGGTGCAATGGGCCCCTGAGTCCCAGAGGGGCCCACACACCATGTACACTGCACCCATTTCTTAATACTTACTCTCCGGGGTCCCGCGACGAAGTCAGCAGCGCTGCCAGAATCACTGTAAAAGACGACCACCATTTTTCCGGGAGTCTGCCCATGCGTAATAGAGTCTAATGGCTGGGTGGTCAGGGACAGAGGAGAGGGCTCCTCCTTCTCATTTGAAGTGCCCTTGAATCTTGTATCACCAATTGTCTTGCACATTTCAAATGAATGACTTCAGTGGGTGTGGTCAAGTGAACACCATATAAAACCATTTCTCTTATCAGGGCCGGTGCTAGGGTGTCCGGTGCCCTCCTGCAAGCCATACATTTTGCGCCCTTTCACATTGCCATTGCAACAAGCTGCAGCCCGATTGTGGGAGCGTATGCAACATGCGATCCTATGGAGGATCTCGGGTGCATGTACATGTATGCATACACCATCTCAGTGCTGTGTCCGCAAAATGTTGCAGGCACTAAAGGTGCCCATACACGCTGCGAGAATCGTATACGTTATGGGCTAGATCGCATCGCACGGCATGCATGCAATGTGTGTGCGATGCGATACGAAAGCAGTACAAAAAATTATGTGCAGCACATACTTTTTGTACTGTGTGATGCCCACAGGAGCACACATCGCATCGCATGCTGCTATTGCAGCGTGTATGGCCACCTTTAGGCACATAACCCAGCCCATTATTTAAAAAGTGTCTAAATGAATATAAAAAAATCTACATTTATTAAAAAATTTGTTATAAACATGTATAATAAAAGACTGACTGTTCTTTTGCTGTTTAACTCTTGTGCAGTCCCTCCTCTTCTATCTGCGTAGGCAGGACGCTGAGGACGCCATTACACCCCTCTTGTGACTAAGGGGGAAAGGAGGGGAGAGAAGGAGGAGATGGAGGGGGTGGAGTGTTGAGGACTGGCACAGCACACTGAGAAGAGGGAAAGAAGGGGAGGCGGCGCTGCTGCCTGTTCGTCATTTGATTGACAGCTGACAGGCGCAGGGAGCAATGGGTAAGGGGCAGATCCGGACATGACATGTCATCCAGGCATTCACAGACAGCGCTACATGTCTCAGCGCAAGTGTCCGTGAGGAAGAGGGGGCAGGTCGCAGAAGGAGGACAGTGTGTGCGCGGTGCAGGGAGCTGTTCAGCCTCTCCATACTGCCGCTCGCTGTCAGACAGGCACTGCGGGCGGCGTGCAGGCTGTGTGCACTCGCGGTGCAGGGAGCAGCTCTTTATACTGCCCAGTAGCGCACGCAGGGGGGGTTTCTGAGTACCCAGGAGTGTAAGGGCACTATGCTGAAAGCTGAGGGTCCCCTCTTTCCATGGGTACAAGAATTTTAAAAATCGGCCCTTGGGAACTGGAGATATCTGACTTCAAAGCAGTGGTCCCCATCCAAGCCTGTTAATTGCTCTTCCCAGTCAGATATTTCAGGTTCTGTCTGACTTAGAGTTTTTCTGAGGGTATATTCCAAAAGCTGGGACTCTCCCCCTCTTTGATGGACACTAGTAGCTTGTCTCTACTGTTCCCAGAACCAGAGATATCAGCCTTCCAGCAGCTGGTTACTGCTCCAGCTCCACACACCTGGTATGTAGTTTTATATTCTCGTTGGCAGATTGCTCTGCCTCCTGAACTCTGATCCCCTAGTCCCCATTACCATTTGGTAGGTGGGATTCTCTTGTCTTTAATTCCATTAAAATCTAAGAAATCTATTTCTGGGAACTGGAGATATCTGCAGTCAAGCAAGCTGTCCTCCCACCAGAAAATTATGAATAATAAGCCCACTCCACTATACACCCCTCCTCTGCGTATTAAACATCCTCTACCACCCTGGAAGTTATGTATCAGGGCCCCTTCATTCAGCCCAATGCCCCCTTCTCCCACCCCATCTCCCACCATCTGTGCAGTAAAGGGGTAATTAGTGGAAATTACTGATCCAGACCCTACATGCTGAGGGCTTGATATAATACCCCCTACCACCTAGGGGACATCAAAGCTTCCCCCACCCCTACCGCTGGAGGATCGGTAGGTGCCCCAATACATTGCTATGCCCAGGGGTCATACACTGCTGTTGACGCCCCTGTATGTATGTGTATATATATATATATATATATATATATATATATATATATATATATATATATATATATATATATATATATATATATGTGTGTGTGTGTGTGTGTGTGTGTGTGTGTGTGTGTATGTATGTATGTATGTATGTATGTGTATATATATATATATATATATATATATATTATTATTATTTATATACATTTGGTCTATCTATAATACTTTAACTGACCCGGCATATACTATACCTAAGTGTCCATCTCTGTGCTTTGCTCCGCCCCTCTGGAAACCGCCTTCTGAAAATCCTGCGTTTGCCACTACTGCCGCCCACCCGCTGCCAGACAGGCACTGTGGGCGGCGTGCAGGAGGCAGTGACAGTGATGGCTGAGGCAGCTTTAGCAGAGCAGGGAGGGAGACAGCGCCTTTTCAGCATGGCGCCTCCCTGCTTTGCAGGAGCTGCTGAGTGGGTATCGCCGGCCCTGTCTCTTATTGAACACTATATACAGCATGTTTTCATGACCATACAAGTATCTCCAATGACTACCTTTTTACTGAGAAAAAAACTTTTAACAAAAAGAAAAGATATGGACTTTGTGTTTACATAACATTGATATATATATATATATATACATATACAGTGGTCGAAGTTGGGGTATGGAAATTTTGAAGTGGGGGTATGGAAAAGTAAAGAGTGAATATAGTGCGCACCTTCGGACACCCCCCTGTCCATCAACGTCCCCTGCCAGACTGCCCCGTTGTACAGGGGTATTACAAAAGCACAATATGCGCTGCTGAGTGATCAGAGAGCATCCTGAGGGGGAAATCTTCAGATTAAAGTGGCGGTATGGCATACCCCCGTATACCGACCCACTTCGAACCACTGTATATATATATATATATACACACACACACACACAAAGAAGTGTAAACTCCGGATACACTGGCAGCCTACCCAGTGCCTTCCTCTAAGCTGGCTGACGCTGCAGGCAGCAATGCATAACTGTGGTAGTAGTTTTTCACCGCAAGTCCCGAGTGCAGCCGACCATCCCCAGTTATATCCGAGGGGTAATATATATTATATATATAATATATATGGCACTTGATGTATATCAAGTGCCATAACACCTCATGATGTCCGATATGAGATGCACGCCATCCTGCAAGTGCTTGTGCGGCGTGCATCTCATATTGGACATCATGAGGTGTTATGGCTTGATATACATTCTGATGGCTGTCTGCAAGTATTGATAAAGGCGCTGATGTGAGCCGAAACGTTGCCCGATGATGTGGCAGTGTGATTAAATAAAAGCACAATTATATTATCTTCAGTCAGGGGAGTGACGTCTTACTGTACCCCTGTGTATGTATGTGTGTACATAGGTGTGCACAGCACATTTTATTAGGGGGTGCACTATCAAAGCAGTGTGTCTAGCACCACCTGTTGGGCATTTCTAGTACCACCTGTTGGGCATGTCTAGCACCACCTGTTGGGCATGTCTAACACCGCCAATCAGGCATGCACTCACTACAATATAAAACGTCTCTCAGCCACACCATAATCTGCCTATATCTTATACCCCTTTTACACCGCCGAAAAATCCGGGTCAGCGGCGGGTCAGACCCGGATCTTCGGTGGTGTAAATCCCTAACGCCGTGTCCCTTTACACGGGACTTCTACCCAGGTCCTGACCTGGGTAGAACACGGCTAGGACCTGGGTAGAGGGCGGTGTAAATGGGAACGCCGGGTCGGATGACCCGGCTCCCATTTACATGAATGGGGAACGTCCAACCTGCGGACCACAGCGTCCGCAGGTTGGACGGGTTGTCAGCCTGACACTGACAGCCGGCGCTGCTGTCTGCTATACCCTGCAGACAGCAGCGGCGGCGGGGGAGGGAGGTGAATGGATGCCTGTGTGCGGCATCCATTCACCTCCTGTGCGACGGCGGGGGGGTGCGCGCGGTGTCTGACCGGCGGCGGCGGTGATTGACGCTTGGAGATGACATCATCCTGTCATCTCCGAGGGGAGGGGGGGGGGGGGGTGCGGGCCGGGCTGTCCGCCCGGTGTAAATTGCACTAAACGCCGGGTCGCACCCGGCTTGAACCTGGGTCTAAAAAAGCCGGGTGCGACCCGGCGTTTTGGTGTAAAAGGGGTTTAAATCTTACATGCAAATAAAGTCAAAACCATATATGGATGATGCAGGTATGTAGTGATATGACAATGGTGTAATACAATTAATAATGCAAAATACACATAATTGATTGATGGGCGCTTATTTTAATGGAAAACAGTTCTAAAAAGCGAAAGTCTTTGGTAAAAGGTATTGCTGGTATTGCTAGCAGCAATAAGAGTGGTGGGGGGACACAGCATTAGGGGGTGCCTGTGCACCCGTAACACTCAATGTGCGCACACCTATGTTTCCACCCCCAAACGCCCACTTCACCCTTACACAGTCAACATGCAAAATAGGATTAAACATCTTTTAAACTGACCGCGACGCTAATCACAAAACAATAATATAACAGTAAAATACCATTAATAAACAGAAAGACTCAGACACCGTGATTGCCAGTAATGGGTATTTATTATAATTAAATCGATTAGGAAATGTCTGGTGGCAAAGATGCCCATAACCTTCCACCATCTGAGGGGTGTCCCATGTATATACCATATAATATATACCCTATAATCACACACTCGTAAGTAACCATAATATGAATAAAGACTCGGAGACATGGATTTGGCAGAATAAAAGGTGGAATTTATTTAAAACACATTAGGATTATTTAAATATGTTTAATAAACTAAAGTTTGGTGGCAAAGGGGCCTATTCGGGAATCAGTGAGAAGAGTGGAGGGGTGGGCCAGTGGAGATGTTGCCCATGGCAACCAATCACACTTCTCCCCTCTCACTGCTTCATGAATAGCTCCCAAAGAAATTAAAACTTAAATGGATGATCTGCCAAAAAAAAGTAAAAAAATAATAATAATAATTGTCTAATTGAATGCCAATTTGTCGAATTAAGACAAGCTTCAGGGCCAATCAGAAGCAATATAAAGACACATGAGGGGAAAGGGGGTTGGGGGAGAGAAAGGATAACACAAGTAAAACTCGGCAAGAGGTGAACCCAAAATCCTGCTGAGGGACTGAGGAATTTGAATTGTTGCCAATTAGCCAAATTTCAATGAGCCAAATTAAGTCCGTCAGTTCAGGTAAAAAAGGTAAAATCCCTCAAGACTTCTGCTGACAACAGCAGCAAGTAGCTAATCCCCGAGTAGGGTAGACAGGGGGAGACAAGACAACAAGGACACAACCAGCTGTAACAGTACTTACGTCCTCGGATTTCCTCTAAAGATGACGCAGGAAAAGTCTGCTCAGGCATCGGGAGCGGCACAGGGGGCAGATGGTGTTAATGTCCAGCCACTGTGTCAGGCATGAGACGTGGAAAACATGCCTGCAGGATGTGACCGCCACTTCCTCTCCAATCCGAAACTGGGAGATGCAGATGGGGCAGGACTCTACAGCGCCTCCTTCTGTAAAGGTGCATCTCCTGTAGGATGGAAGGCGGGCAAGGATGACTGCTGGTCTTCGTGCTCCTGCCACTGCTGGTGCTCCTGAGGACGGCACTGCTGCTGCTGGTGGTCCTCCTGATGTTGGGGCTGCTGCAGATGGTACACCAGAAGATGGTCTGCGGCGCCCTGACCGTAGCCAGGAGGTGTTCGGATATGGCCCAGTTCCAGTTAACTGGGCCAATTCCCTCCGGCTCATTGTTGGTGGTAAATTGCACCAAAGGTGCACAAAAAAAAAAAAAAGAAAACACAGGTGTTAATGTGCACTGATCACTGATATTACCTGAAGTGAACTCTGTAAAAATTGGTTCTCTCTAGGGGGGTCTTTTTTTCTTGCACTCACCTCTGCCTCTGCTCAAGAAATGACAATGAGTGGCCAGCACACTGAGGTTTTATACCTGGCATGTGGCATGCGGGCGGCAGTTGGAAATGGCAGTTGGTCTCTCTGCCCCATAACCCACATCATCTTCCCACTAATATTACTCAGTAGCACAGTTGTGGAATCAGTGGAAAGTGACATATTAGTGCTCAGGAGTCACCACACTGGGGCCCAGATGCAATAAGATTAAAAAGTGATAAAATGGAGAGTGATAAACAGCCATCCAATCAGCTCCTACATGCCATGTCACAGACTGTGTTTGAAAAATGTCAGACAGGAGCTGATTGGCTGGCTGTTTATCACTCTCAATTTTATCACTTTTGAAGCTTAGATAATCTGTCCCATCTTAAATGACTATTAATTAGTCTATTTATACTAGAAGCAGTTGTCAATCTGCTCCAATTACTTAGTAGTGGTGGAGATTGCAGGCAATCTTATAGCACACACCTCAAGGGGGAAATGTGGTTATAATGACGGCCCAGGCTGGTATGTGACATACAACTTGTTTATGATGTGTGGGATGCAGGTTGACTGGTATATTTTCTGTGAGGCACAGGCTAGTTAAATAAAAAATATGTTGGAACATTACTGGTATACATAAACATGCGCAGCACATTTTATTAGGGGGGCACCGTCAAAGGGGTGTGCCTGGCACCACCTATTGGGCATGTCTAACACCGCCCATTGGGTGTATCTAACACTGCCAATCAGGCGTGTCTACCACATCTATTGCCACTCACCATAATATAAAACATCTCTCTTATTCCGTGTAACAGTACATGCAAATAAAGTAAAAAACTTATATGGATGACGCAGGTATGGTGTGATATGACAATGTCTAGTGCAATTAACAATGCAAAACACACAATTATTTTATGGGTGCTTCTTTTAATGGAATACAGTTCTAAAAAGCAAAAGTCTTTGGTAAAGGTATTGCTAGCGGCAGGGAGGTGTACATAAGGGTGGGCACAGCATTTGGGGGTGCCTGTGCACCCCTAACACTCAATGTGCGCACACCTATGTATGTGTGTACATGTATGTATGTATATGTGTATATATATATATATATATATATATATATATATATATATATATATAGATCAGTGGTCAGGGAACTCGGTCCTCATTACCCCACGCAGTGCATGTTTTGCAGGTCTCCTCACAGAATCACAAGTGAAATAACTCCACCTGCGGACCTTATAAAATGTGTCTGAGTAATTAGTACACCTGTGCACCTGCTGGGTTACCAGCAAAACATGCACTGTGTGGGGTAATGAGGACCGAGTTCCCTGACCACTGATATAGATATAGATGAGGATATGGCCGGCACTCCACTTTGTCTGAAAAAGCTGGGTGCCCTCCCGGGAGAAGTTTTTTGCAGCTCCTTTTAATAGACCTGGTGTGTGGGCGGCTCTCCAAGAAAGATATGGAAACCATTGTTGTAATGCATTTGAAATGTTGCTATACAATGGTTTCCATATCTTTCTTGGAGAGCCGACCACATACCATATCTATCTATCTATCTATCTATCTATCTATCTATCTATCTATCTATCTATCTATCTATCTATCTATCTATCTATCTATCTATCTATCTATCTATCTATCTATCTATCTATCATCTGTGAGTCTCCAAAACACTGCTGGCAGAGAGTGAAACTACATTTCTTTCTCACACATGCACGAGCGGGCGGCTTACTAATACATATATTCCACATTGACATACCTCCCAACTGTCACGATTACAGCGGGACAGTCCCGATTTTCAGGTCCTGTCCCGCTGTCCCACCCGCGGCAGACATTGTCCCGCTGCGTGGGGTGGCAGTTGGGAGACCCCCCAATCTAATAGAATAGACGCTGTGCGCATGCGCACAGCGTCTATTCTCGTATGAAAATGAGGTTGCGGCTAATTAGCATAAGCCGCACCCTCATTTGCATACACCCCGTCCCTTTTTCGGGCACTCGCGCGGTGTCCCTATTTCCCCAACACAGAAGTTGGGAGGTATGCATTGAGGAGGAGATTTATCGATGCTTGGAGAGAAATACAGAGCCAACCAATAAGCTTCCGTCATATTACCAGCTGTGTTTGAAAATAAATGATTGGTTAGAACTTGGTCTTTCTCCAGGCTTTGATAAATTACTCCTTAATAAGTATGGGTGTGGATCGTATTGTCGACAGCACTTAGGTTGGCAGTCATTTGGTCGACAGGTGTCAAGGTTGACATGGGACAATGTCGACATAAGTTAGGTTGACCGGTCCGAAGGTGGACATGGATTTTTTTTTACTGTTTTTTAACCCGAATGTCGACACAGTCGACATGGACACAGTTGGAAGTCAACCGTAGCCCCTCGCATTGCTCGAAATGCTTCGGGCACGGAGCCTCGCTGTGCTCGGCACACTATTTTATTCTCCCACCACGCCCTAGTGGACGGTAGGGCATGAAATACCGCCTGCCGGCACATGTCGGCTCAAAAAAATAGTAAAAAAACCATGTCGCCCTTCCAACCTGTCGACCTAACCCATGTCGACCTAATGCTGTGTCGACATAAACCCATGTCGACCTTGTCCCATGTCGACCCTGACACCTGTCGACCTTCACCCATGTCGACCTAGACACCTAAGTGCTGTCGACAATACGACCGTACCCGCTATGTATATTATACTAAGAATAGATAACAATTATTGAAATAATTATATCCCTATGAAATCACAGAAAAACATTTTTTTATACGGACTTAAATTGTATTTTCTTTTTAATAACGGAAATAGTTTGCTTTCGGACCCCTATGAGCTTCTCCGACGATGATCCAGAACAGCGTAACCCTGGTATTCCTGCACCTGCTGGTCTTAAGCTGCTGCCCCAGGACATGTGCCAACTCAACCATCAGCCTGAGAACGTTCATCGGCTGCGCTGTGCGGGAATTCACCTTCTTGGCTAAGAAGCCTGGCTGTAAGGGTGTGCGCGTCACCACGGATGCCTGCTGGGGTCGCTGTGAGACATGGGAGGTAAGTGCCTAATGTATCGGGAGGTTAACAAGTTGTACAAGTTACTATAACTTTTATCTGCAGGATTTCTTTATATCCAAGATGAAATGTTGCCACAAGCCATCTCCAAACCATGAGAAGCAATTCCCGTGTTCTGCTGCCCGATGTTCTGCTTTAAATAATTCATTTAAGCTCTTGGATGCACATTGGGTGGAATCCTGAGTTGCATGAAATGCTGATGTTGACTTCAGCTTTTTTTTGCTACTGATCATAGGTCTAATTCAGCATGGATCACTCTATAGAGAACGCAGTGGACTGTGAGCAGAAAGCCACCGCTCTGACAGAGGAATAAATGTCCCCTGCAAAATTGCTAATTGCCTTGCATTTGCAGAGCCGTTTGCAATTCCCGCAAACATCGAAGAGTACCTACCACCTGAGCAAATTTGAGTAAGTCTCAGGCTGCCACTAATCTGCGACTGAGACAATCTGGAAGTGGTCATCGCTGATGTCAGAGACCCATCAACACACCCAGAAAGCGTCGGGTTTTCACCCACCAAACATCGGCTTCCTGTCAGACAAACTGCAACTGCACTGCAATTGCTAACATTCATATTATCAGTCGCACATGCACAATGCAAACACAGTGCTCGTGCAGCCGGCCTATAGTAACTGGATTTTTGGTTTCTTTAATTAGCGATCCATGCTGAATAACCCACCATGTACGCAACTCCCTTAACTCATAACGCCAATGTGTCCGTCAGTGTGTACGCACAGAGGGGCGGTTACACCGTATCAGCGATGTATTACAAATCATACTTGCCTACCCTCCCGGAATTGGCGGGAGGCCCCTCAGAATTAGGTCTCCCTCCCGCCCCCCCCAGGAAGGTGGGCAAGTCTCCCACATGGTCCCCGAAGCCCCAGTATCCCCTGGAGCCACTGAAATAAATTCCAAAATGTTCAGGTCCACGGGCTGGGTGCGGGACTAAAATGAATCAAATGGCGGCATTTTAGCCCTGCCCCTCCCTTCAGACCCACGAATCTCAGAGTTTGGGGCGAGATGTACTAAAGGGAAAATGCGGTAAGACCCCCGTTTTACCGCATTTTCCTATGTACTAAAACCCGTTCGCAGCGATATCGCAGGGCAGGGTATCGCCACCTTTGGGTGGCGATACCCTATAGAAGCCTATGGGCTTCTTTTCGCCGCCCGCCGCAACCGCCTCGCCGACCCCCCCATTTCCCCCCCTCCCTTAGGCTTACCTTCTTGCAGGTTCTCCTGGACCCCGGAAGGTAAGCCCTTCCTCGCCCTAGCAACGCAGCCGGACGTCCTTCCGGCTGCAGGGGGGAGGAGGAAGCGCCGGGGACAGCTTGCTTAGCTGTCCCCGGCATGAAAGCAGCAGAAGCCGGCTGGGAGGTGACGGAGACCCCCGCAGACCACAGTACAGGTATCGCGGGGGGGCCTCCATCACCGCATCGCAATGCCAGCCGCATATGTTAGTACATATACGGCGGCATCGCGGCGGGGGGGGGGGTGGGGGCGCGAAGGGCGGCGATGTATTTTAATACATCCCGCCCTTTGTGTGGATTGGGGTCAGGGCTTTGTGATGTAAACCTTGTCCCTGCCCCTCGACGCGCGGCCTTGAATCCAGTCTCCGCGCATCTCCCAGAGAGGCAACTTTAAAAGTCATCAAGTTTGTAGAAAATGTGCTAGGCAGTGACTGGCTATACAGATGCACAGAGATACAGTAGTCCATCTGATGTGTGTGTGCGATGGAAGTGTCTAGAGCTTGTCGTTGAAGTGAAGTTTTGCCTACACATCATCGCTCCTACTGATGGCCATGCACTTACCATATGTCTGGTGCAAGTTTCCATGGTGACACTGCTGATAGGCCTGAAGAAGCACTAAGCAGTATTGTAGCGTTTATAGATGCAGACAGTGGGCTTCTCCACCTTTGCACATTCCAGAATCTGGGAGAGTTTCCCACCTTTCCGGGGGGCCGGGAGGGGGACCCAATTTTTGGGACCCTCACGACTGTTCCAGGAGCTCCACACGGGAGCGGGGATCTTGTGCCTGGGGGGGTGTCTACATACAGCTTGGTGTGTGTGTTAATGTGCCTATGATGTCTTCCTATGGTTGTGTGTGTATGGGTGGGGGTGGGGGGTGCGCTGGTGTGGTCATGAATTTGTCTGTGATGTTTGTCTAGGGGTGTAAATGGGGGTGGGGGGTGGGGGGGAATGACTTGGCCTGTGATGTCTGCCTATGGGTGGGGTGCAATTAGTTTTATGCCTTTGGTGTCTGAGAATATAACGGTCTTATTACTGTATGTCTATAGGGGGAGGGGTTGATGATGCTGTCTAAGGAGGGGGTTAGCTTCAGGCAGGAATGATAATGGCTGTGCATTCTGTTAATGGGTGAAGGTGTATGCCCAAATGTTATTTATATTATTTATTTTTACACAAAGTGTATATTTCAGGGTTGTTCTGGTTTTTTTTTCTTTGTCTGTAACCAATTATTTGGAAACCCCCCATTTAAAATCCTCAGAATCAGGCATGTAAAGTATTAGAACCAAAATGTTAAAATATAGTTTTAGTGTGTGTTTTATATCATACAATGTCACCTGCTTTTTACAATTTGATTGTAATCCAAATGTGGATCTTCCGTGTTCTCCAGCTATTGCTGTAAATGTGGGGTAGAATCCACACTGGTGTTGATAATAACACATGTTGATGAGGAAACCAATTGGGGACCAGGCAGCAGGGGTCACAAGGGCAACTCTACTCCAATCAGTGCTTCTAAACTTTATATACTTTTTTTTATATATGGACTTACTGTATATCCTGTTTTCCTTTCACAGAAACCTATACTCGACCCCCCCTACATAGACGCTTACCATAGGGTCTGCACCTACAATGAAACAAAGCTGGTTACTGTGAAACTCCCGGACTGTAGCCCCAGTGTGGATCCGTTCTTCACTTACCCTATGGCGATCAGGTGTGACTGCGGTGTCTGTTCCACATCCACCACGGAATGTGAGACTCTGTAAAAATCTGTCGCTGTCCGCAAGACATAGCAGTGCTGTCCCAACTCATGGAAAGGGTTTATATTTACTTATTGCTGTGACGTTAGAAATCTGGGCATGTGTTACTCCCGGCTTATAACCTTATTTTTCTATATATGTTTCCATCTATTTATCTGTGGGGCATGCCATAATGCTTACTAAGTTGATAGTAATAGTAATTCACGCTTGTCTCCTGCAAACCGTTTAAACAGGGAATACATGGGGATGGCTGGGGGTCAAAATACTGACCGCATCCTGATCAGAATCCAGACAGGGGCTGGTTAAGTACACTCACCCTCTACCCCTAACTACACCTACCTGATGCCAAAACACTAACATCGCCCCCCCCCCCCCCCCCGACCATCCACAGCCTAAACCTAAAGTCGGGTTAGACACTAGACAATATTTTATGCAAGTTTGTTGATAACCTGTCATCACGACAAATTCTTAAAATTGTTGTCAACGCACGAAACCGCTAGCGATGAGCCGTTAAGGGGAGCAGGGAGCCAGGCAGGGGAAGCTGGGCAGTAGGCGTACAAAAAAAAAATCTAAATATGTAAGGTCAATATTTCATGGTAGAATTTAGAAAATCTAGAGTGATGTCTTCTCTCCACCTAACATGTCCATTTAATTAACTGGAAGTCTGTGACTTGTTATGTGTGACAGACCACATACATTTGTTATGGCCCATTAAAGAACTTATGAATGATTTTCTGAGTAAACTTAATTATGAGGCAATAGAGGACAGCCTGCAACATATGAAATGAATTTTCAGAGTTTATATATTTTGTTATAGTTCTACAGGTCATGTACAAATCAAAAAAAGGAATTTAGCGGGTGTACTAAAAAAGGGTGTAATAAAATAACTACACACAAAAAAAATCTAATTCTAATCTACTGACAAAATTATACAGAACACCTACAAACAGCAGAAGCAGCCATTTTGTGTGCTGGACAAATGCTCCTGAAATGGAGTCCAGGCACTTGGAACCAGTGACCTCGGTAAATCAAATATTGAGGTGAAATATGTACTGTAAGAGTTTGACATGATTTATTTCAAATAAAAGTCAGATTGTGCTTAACACCTGAGTAACATCGCACATACAGTTGTATCTGAGTAAATTCACCATTTGTCCTGTATTGTATTGTCTACTCTACACTGATTATTTTGCCAAATATTTTCAACTGTATTCCTCTATTACGGTATCATAAATTAATGTAGATAATACTGTTGGTAATTGCATATAGCAGTGTGCAATTAAATGTTTTCTTAATAATTAAATGCTTTAAAAGTAATTTAGGTGTATGTTGACTATTGTTAATACAAGCATCTCTGGCTTTACAGACAAGTGTTTGTGCAATTGTTTACCTAATTGATAAACCTCAGTAATTGGGTTTCTTTAAATGTTACATAGAAACATAGAATTTGACGGCAGATAAGAACCACTTGGCCCATCTAGTCTGCCCCTTTTTTAAACATGTTACCTCAAACTATATTTGATCCTTATTTTTTTGTAAGGATATCAATATGCCTATCCCAAGCATGTTTACATTGCTCTACTGTATTTGCCTCTACCACCTCTGATGGGAGGCTATTTCACTTATCTACTACCCTTTCTGTGAAGTAATTATTCCTCAAATTTCCCCTAAATCTTCCTCCCTCTAGTGTCAGTGCATGTCCTCGTGTTCTGTTGCTCCTCTTCCTGTGAAGAATGTCTCCCACCTGTACCTTGATAAAGCCCTTGATATACTTGAAAGTTTCTATCATGTCCCCTCTTTCCCTTCTCTGCTCTAAAGTATACATATTAAGATCTTTTAGTCTTTCCTGGTACGTTTTGTGATGTAGGCCATGCACCATTTTAGCTGCACTTCTTTGTACAGTCTCTAATGTATTTATATCCTTCTGGAGATATGGCCTCCAGAACTGAAAACAATACTCTAGGTGAGGTCGTACCAATGACCTATACAGTGGCATTATTACTTCTTTCTTTCTATTGCTGATACCTCTCCCTATGCATCCAGGCATATGACTTGCCTTCTTCACTGCTTTGTTACATTGCCTACCTGCCTTTAAGTCCCCTGAAATAGTGACACCTAGATCCGTCTCTTACTCAGTAGTTTCCATTATAGTGCCATTTATACTATTAGTCTTTGGATTTTTGAAACCCAAGTGCATGATTTTGCATTTTTTTATATTAAACTGTAGTTGCCATTCTCTTGACCATTTCTCTAATCTGCCTAGATCCTCAATCATTTGTTTTACCCCTCCTGGTGTGTCTACCCTGTTGCACACCTTTGTGACATCTGCAAAAAGGCACATTTTACCCTAGTAAATGTTGTTGTCTTTTTCAGACGTGTGTTTTATACCATGGAGCCAGGTGTATTTGCCTACTCTCCTTGAATGTCCAGGAGATTTCGAAATCTCCAAATTGTTGACCATCCTCGTAGCTCCTACACACTTCCCCAGTGCTGACGACTTTCCAGGGGGATTCCCAACAATATTTGTGGAACTGAGAATATGCGGCAAGGCCACAATGAGACTCGCTACAAATCTCTCATACCACAAATTCTAGATTATTAACCCATTGAGTGCCAACATCTCTGTGAGAGATCAGGGTAAGAGTTGGTTGTGAGACTGCGCACTAAGTGCAGATGTGCGGGGTTAGCTGCTAGAAAAGTGCAGAAGATCAAACTGCAGAGGTAAGAGATAATTGAAGGAATTTCTGCGCTTTACCCCTATATACAATGATAAATGGAGATGAAAGCTTATTTCTCAAAAAGCTTTTTATTGGTGCAAAAAACAACAAACAAAGTGATATAGACTGATCAGTGTCAGGTATATACAGTGGATTGAAAAAGCACGTAAGAATGTCTGTGTCACAAAGCTGTGACCTTTGATGCTTAATTCTGAGCAGTGAGGGCTGGCCTGTCCTGGTAACCTGCTGAGGGTATCCCCTGGGGCTCTCTAACTACGTCATGCTGGTTGGGACGGTAGTTAGTCTGCACTGTTAGGGGTTCAGTGGGTTGGTCGGGACGGTCAGGAGCAAACTGATCAGTGGGGGGGGGTTTGAGTATAATTGTCCAATTCAGTTCCTGGTGTGGAGGACTGGATAGGGTGAGCGTGGTCCTGAGGCAAACGGCAGCGGGGGTGAGTACAGTACGTTGGTGGGTGGTGAGCGTGTGCGCTGGGTGGCACCGGAGGACGGCGTCCCTTACCTCGGGTGGTGCACCCGCGCTGGCTGTGTCTCGGTCCCTCTATCCATCCGATACTGCCCGCTATCCATCCAAGATATTTAACTCCTTAGAAGAAGGCCCACGGGCCGAAACGCGTCGAAGACATACCCATCCCAGCACTTTCCTACACCCAAGTCTCCTCCAACCCTGAGGAGTCGAGCACACGGAGCTCCGTTTGGACAGGTACGCTCCCGGCGGACGAGATCTCGCGAGATAGCCCGACCCGGAAGTCACACCAGCCAGCGTAGAAGCACCGTGTACCCAGAGCTGCAGGAGCAGCCCGGGTCTTCCAGCAACAGAAGCAAGCCGCCAGCAACGAGGGACCGAGACACAGCCAGCGTGGGTGCACCACCCGAGGTAAGGGACGCCGTCCTCCGGTGCCACCCAGCGCACACGCTCACCACCCACCAACGTACTGTACTCACCCCCGCTGCCGTTTGCCTCAGGACCACGCTCACCCTATCCAGTCCTCCACACCAGGAACTGAATTGGGCAATTATACTCAAACCCCCCCCACTGATCAGTTTGCTCCTGACCGTCCCGACCAACCCACTGAACCCCTAACCGTGCAGACTAACTACCGTCCCAACCAGCATTACATCACTAGTGACGTAGTTAGAGAGCCCCAGGGGATACCCTCAGCAGGTTACCGGGACAGGCCAGCCCTCACTGCTCAGAATTAAGCATCAAAGGTCACAGCTTTGTGACACAGACATTCTTACGTGCTTTTTCAATCCACTGTATATACCTGACACTGATCAGTCTATATCACTTTGTTTGTTGTTTTTTGCACCAATAAAAAGCTTTTTGAGAAATAAGCTTTCATCTCCATTTATCATTGTATATAGGGGTAAAGCGCAGAAATTCCTTCAATTATCTCTGTGAGAGATGTTCAAAATAGTGGCTAAAACTGCCAGCTTCGCTCACATTTGTCATATAAATTCAAATAGAAAAATGTGTAAATTTTTTTTTTACATTTCATATATAAATTAAACAAGACAGGTCATTATGATGAATAAAAATGTTTGCGTGGTCATTTTGACACCTATTTTGACAAATTTACTTGGCACGCAAAGGGTTAAGCATACATGTCAACTTTAAGGGCTAAACATACCAGTCAACAAATACAATGATGGAAGAAATTTTTAATGATATGGAACTAAGGGGCAGATTTATTAAGCTTGGAGAAGAGATAAACTGGAGATAAAGCGGAGAAAAGTTAAAAGGAGATAAAGCACCAGCCAATCAGCTGTGTTTGAAAAAGACAGTTGGGAGTTGATTGGCTGGTGCTTTATCTCCTTTTACCTTTTCTCCGCTTTATCTCCAGTTTATCTCTTCTCCAAGCTTAATAAATCTGCCCCTAATAGTTATAAAATGTAATATTATGAACCAGGACGAGGCTCATTGTATATCAATGTTGTCACTGCACCCTAGGAAATGTATTTTCATGACTATTCATATCGTTCACAAAATGGCTGCCTCTGCTGTGTGTAGTAGACTGTTTTAAAATTCCAAATGCAAATGTCACATATACCAAATGGTGGACGTAATTTCTTTGAGAGTTGAACCAATACGTTTAGCTCAAACCACTGACAGGTAATACTGAATTTTAAGCTTTATTAAATTTTTAGATTCACACAGTGTTAATCAGCAATTTCCTTCTATGTTGGACAACGGAGACTGACCCTCCAAACGTCCATGCATTTGGCATCCTGGATTTAATAATTGTTCTTTTGCCAGGTAATGCTGAATGACGTGGAGAGCTTGTTCATATACATGTGGAATTAGTAAAACTGCATAAAGCCGATGCCGTCATAGGAGAAGCATATTCAACCTATCCATATAAGCTATTGAACTTATGTTTATGTACAAGAAATCAACATTTCAGAACGCCATGTTGAGGATGCTAATGCTGACTCTTGGCTTTCCATGTATTTATTAATGTATGAGAAGATCATACTGTAGGTGTACATATTTACAACAGCCGCATACTCGAGTATTCACCTAAAATATATATTTATAAAAAAACATTAGTGCTGGTCTGTCCTGTGCAGCTATGGAAATTGGCCATTAAACAGCCATAAATCATATGTTCTAGGCACTTGTACGTTTCACTTGTAGTATTAATTCAAGGCCATCCTATTGAATACATACTCAGAATGTCCATTGGGTAAAAAGGCACATATTGTTTATAACAAGTTTCTTAGAAAACATCACAGTGTGAGGGGGAAAGTGGGGAAGTGAGTTATATGTTAAATGGCGGAGGTGTCACAGATCGAAGGCTCTTCGTGCAACAAAGGGATCCTCACTGATCATATCCTCCAGGTTTTGTTCATTGAGAGACATCTCCATTCGTCCGCCCGTAGCCAGTCTCCTCCCATCCCTGTACAACAGCACCAATCGCTTCGGTGGGAATGATCTCAGACAATTGTGCAAGAGTTGCGACACTTCCCGCAGCCCTTCTTTTTTTTCTTTGGATGGAACACTGTGAGGATGGCTTCATCAAACACATTCTTGAGGCCTTTTTGAGTTAGCGCAGAACACTCCAAATAGCACTGTGCTCCAATCTAGAAGACACCAGCATGAGATGAGCATTGTACTGAGAACAGCATGTAATTACAGGATATCATTATGTTTTATTATTCCTAGCACTGCGTCTTCAAAACCAGGGGATCAATTTACTAAGCGGTGGCTTGCAAAAGCCGTTGCTTCATAGCATGTTGTAAGCAAGCAGAAAATGTTCAAATGTAATGCTATTAAAAGTAAACACACAGATGACCCTTAGGGGAGTATTCACTCTGTGTCGAAACTTCCGTCAGGTGGAAATATCAGCACTAGCCAATTCAATGCTACCGCTAATGACTGCAACAAAGGCTGTCAGTTTCGACTTTGTCGGATCTGTTTTGATGGAAAACGGACTTGGTTTGTCAAATCTGCGTCCCTTTTTCCAACAAACCAAATTGAATTCCGAATGTTGAATTAGCGTTGGGAGCCGGCAAAAATGGCCAGGATTCCGACTGTCGGGGACAGTTGGAAATCCCGGAATGAATACTCCCTTTTGTACATTAACCTTAGGTGTGTGGTCCTGTAACACAAGACCTTAAGATTAAAATTTTGTTTATTACTGAGTAGGAAACACACTTCACACTGAACAAGTGGTCATAACTCAGTGGTAAATACCACACACTAAGGCCACATTCACACCTTGGATTCAGGATAATGCTGTGTTGTTGATGTAATGCCCCGCGTTAAGGTGCAGTGTGAAGGCCCAAACCTTATAACCCAGACAGAGCGGAGAAATCCAATTATGGGCAATGCTTTTGGTCCAATGAGTTAGTGCAGAAAAAGCTGCACTATATAGCTGCTCAGACTTGCATAAACTTGTTTGAAGCCCTGTAGGGTTCTAAATGAAAATGTGAATTTGGGATGAGAGGAGGCCACAAGGGGTACAACTGGACTTCCCCGCATAATATAAATCCTAATCGTTAACATACTGTAGGAAATACTGTAATCAATTATTTCACCTAATTTGAATGTTTAAATGAATTGTGATTTTTTATTCAGAAATGGTCTACATTGAACGATGTTAATGTTCTTATTTTAAAGCGGCTCACCATTGGATCTGCTAGTAGCGCCAGGGCTTTTGAGCCTGAAAAGACGTTGGAGGTGAAAGGGTTAAGGCCCATACACAATGGGGGATTTTGAGCTGATTTCAGTTCCAAAGCCGTCCAGTGCTTCTGGCTTGGTGATGAGTGGCGAGCGCTAATGTGTGCTCCTGCATCATCGCTGGCTGTCACCACTCATCTGCAGCTATGGAAAGACGTCCACCCCCCCCCAAGACAAGACGGAAGAAAATCGCTCAGTGGGTATGCACTGCGAGATTCTCAGCCCTGTGGTTTGCCCTATAATCGTTCTGCATACATGCTGGGTAAAAACGCAGAGTGTGTAGGCAGTATGCACCTTTAATCCACCCTAACAATAAAGCATCTTGTGAATGTCTGGTCTGTGCCAGTGTTTGAGAGAGAGAATCCAAAGGGCTCTTGAATTCCAGCTAAAATGTTGTAGATAGGTAATAATAGTAATGGAATTATAGTTTAATTATACACATTCCAAACTGTCTAGACAAATATTGTGGCTGGATAACGAATAATTAGCTTTATTCCTTAGGATTTGGTAGCAGATTCTTAGATGGCAATAAAGTAAAAAAGAAAAAGTAACTCAGGGTTGCCTACCTGCCCCTCTCCTTTAGGGAGAAAATGCTCTGTTCCTAGACTTCCCTGGTAATGTATGATTGCCATCACCTGTGGGGAGCTACTGTAGGTAATTGATAGGAAAGGTGTTTCACCACAGGTGCTGGCAATCATACATTACCAGGGAAGTCCAGGAACAGAGCAATTTCTCCCTGAAGGAGAGGGTCAGGTAGGCAACTCTGAAGTAACTGAAGTAACTGAACTGAAGTGTATCGGCAAACCCATGTTGCACTGCAGGTGGGGCAGAGACATTTGGATGTGAGAGCAATGTGTCCAAACTGAAATCTAAACTGCAGTGTAAAAATAAAGCTGCGCATCATTTGTAGGCTACTGGACATTGAAAAGCTGACAGTATTTACCCTGCATGGAAACACAATAAATGTATTTGCACCCCTGGTATCATTGCAACATGGTTTGTCCAGTTCCATGTTTTTTTTCTCTCTTTGGGCCAGAGTCTCTAAGCTTCAAAGGTGATAAAATGGAGAGTGATAAACAGCCAGCTAATCAGTTACTGCCTGACATTTTTCAAACACTGTCTTTGACATGGCAGGTAGGAGCTGATTGGCTGGCTGTTTATCACTCTCCATTTTATCACTGTACTCCGATTCAGACCCTATTACCCCTTTCACATCGCACTTTTAAAACGGTATATTGCCGTTTTTTTTCCATTTTAAAACGTTTAAGGCTGCAATGTGAAACTGCCAGAGTTGATTTACCGGTTAAAGTTAACCGGTATTTCAACACGGTTAAAAAGCAGAGTCCTACACGTTTTAAAGCCGTTTTTTGGCAGCTTGAACAGCTCTATTTCAATGGCTTGAAACGTGTCCCTTGGGGGTTAAACGGGTTGAATGTTTGAATGGTATTAAATGATTTTTAAAACGGTTTTCACCTGCAATGTGAAAGGTCTCAAGGCTCAGACCCGTTTTTAAAGTCCCATTTAAGAATACCGTGTCATTACCCATTTCTGCAATGTGAAAGCAGTATTTGGGTATAATATTGAGTCTGCCAAAGTCAAATTTGAAAAAGCAGCTTCTTCAATTTATGTAATGTTGATTGATTTTACACACATGTAGATTTTGGGGTGTACACTGACTAAGCAAAGCATTATAAAGCTGCCATGCCTTCAGTAATTTTATTGCTTTGATTTAAAAGGAAAATAATATTTAAAAACATAACTATTTAAAGTGCAACGGAATGTGCTGCGCTATAATAAGAAACTAAATAATTAAGTAATAACTACACATAGGGTGGATTCAATTGGCCTCACTTTTTTTCAGGTTAATTCTATTGACACCTCCTGTAGGAGATCTGAAACAACCTATGGTGTTAATGCACAGGAGCCGCATGGAAAGGGTTCCGGCGGCTTTCACACTTAATGGAATCTGCCCCATAAATTATGTAATAGGGAAGTACAATAAAGCAAACACCTACCATCTTTGCCAGTTTGATTCCTTGCTCATAAGTAATTGGTTTTTCTTTCATATGAAGAAGTCGAGCCAATGTTTTTGGATCATCTCTCAAATCAATCTAAAATCATTTAGACAAAGGAAACAAGGATGAAATATAACACAATTATTTTCAGTATTTGACATTTATTTCTAAAATATTTATCACCAATTCATAAAACTCTATTTTAAACCAGTGTGGCGATGGGTATTAGTTTGCGCACAACCATTTTCTGGATAAATCAAACATTCCTATTCACGTTGTCCTCAAGTAATTCAGTGATGAGATTGTTTTACAATCTGAATATGATATATTAGTTATATAATAACTGCCATGTTAGGTGGGAGGAGCTTCTCGAGAGTGACAGGGCTGCGGACTTGCTGTACAGAAATGCTCTGTGTGGGTAGGTTGAGGCACACAGTGACATCACTAGAACTCAGATGACCACAGTCTCTGATATTTTTTTCCTGCATGAAATGCCACCAGGGCAGCGTCAGCTATCTAATGGAGTAGTGAGATAATAAAAGTGAATTAACATACAAAAATAACTGTAAATGTGTATTTAGTATTTTTGTTTAAATCTTAAATCTGGCATGCTGGCTATAACGGGGGCTGGGTCCTAGGGTCGACAATATGAAGGTTGATATATACATTAGGTCCACCGCTAAAGACCGGCAGGGCTTAAGGTTTCCATACACGTCCCGATGCGGGCGTGCGTTTTGAGCTTAAATAGCATGAATCGCATTGCATTGCTTGCATGCGTTGTGCATGCGATGCGATGAAAAGCAAGTACAAAAAGTATATGCAGCACATACTTTTTTTTACTGTGCGATGAGATGTCTGACAGCGGGCGGGCGGCAGTTTAAAGAGCTGCTCTCTGCACCGCGAGTGCACACAGTCTGCACGCCGCCCGCAGTGCCTGTCTGACAGTGGGCGGCAGTTTGGACACGGACACTTGCGCTGAGGCATGTAGCGCTGTCTGTAAATGCCTGGTTGACATGTCATGTCCGGATCCGCCCCCTACCCATTGCTCCCTGCGCCGCCTCCCCTTCCTTCCCTCTTCTCAGTGTGCTGTGCCAGTGCCACTGCCAGTCCTCAACACTCCGCCCCCTCTATCTCCTCTCTTCTTCCATCTCTTCCCTCCTTTCCCCCTCAGTCACGAGAGGGGAGGCCATACACGCTGCAATAGCAGTGTGCGATGCGATGTGCACTCCTGAGGGCATCGCATCGCACAGTACAAAAAGTATGTGCTGTACATACTTTTTGTACTGCTTTCGGATCGCATCACACACACATTGCATGCATGCCGTGCGATGCGATCTAGCCCATAACGTATGCAATTCTCGCAGCGTGTATGGGCACCTTTAGTGCCTGCAACATTTTGCGGACACAGCATTGAGATGGTGAATGCATACATGTACATGCACCCGAGATCCTCCATAGGATCGCATGTTGCATACGCTCCCACAATCAGGCTGCAGCTTGTTGCAATGGCAATGTGAAAGGGCGCAAAATTTATGGTTTGCAGGAGGGCGCTGGACACCCTAGCACCGGCCCTGGCTCTGGCATTACTCAGTTGCTCTTATAGCAGTCAGGACATTCTATCCACATATGTTCAGTCTTAAGCTATCCATACACTAGAACGATTTGGGCCTTTTTTACCCTATTTCGATGGATCAGGGCGAGAGATCGGGTGAAAAGTGTCAAATCGTACGTGCTCTTTGTTTCCATTCTGATGCAATCTCCAGCTCAGATCCAATGCTCATTGCAAGTGCTGCACTAAAGATTTGTCCGATTCCGCAGCACTCGATGGGATCGCATATGAAACACTGTATGCAAAAGGACCATGCGATCCATTCCCCTGGGAAAGTGTCGTTGGTTCAAGGGGCATCACATGTGACTTCTCCTCTTGGAAAAGTCGCAGTAGTGTATGCGCCTCTGAACTTTGGGCTTAGGTGTACCTGACTGTCCAAAGGGCAAAGGCAGATCACACACTGATGTGGCTGAGACAGAATCCACATGCTGGTCATAGCCTTACTGGCATGATGTCAGGCGTATTGCTATGTAGAGGTTTGGAACTGCAGTCCCATCTGGCCCATTGTTCATCTGGCCCTGTGTGATTTTTATTAAAACAACTATAGTGTGAGCCTTAACCCAATAGCCTACGGGGTACATTTACTAAGCTTCTAAAAATGTGAAGAAGCGATGTTACCCATAGCAACCAATCAGACACGGTCTGATTTTCTGTGATGCAAAAAGAAATGATCGACAGAATCTGCTCATCTGATGGGCAGCTGTGCTCTTCTGCATCATACTGAGCAATACAACTAAGCATGAAGAGATCACGGGCAATATTGCGGTTTTCATACCTCCCACCTTGTCAGTCCTGAAATTTGGGGGTGTGGCCTAGTGACAAGGGGTGTGTCCTATGCTTGGGGGGCATGGCAGTGGCTCTGTGAGATTCTGGCCATGCCCCCGTCCCCTCTGGGTCTGGGAATAGATGCTGTGCACAGGTGCACCGGGCAGGGTGGACTCCAGTCCAAACCCCCCCAAAAATGGGACGGTTCTGTGAAAATCAGGACAGTTGGGAGGTATGTATGCAGTATGTGACTCTTTACTGCTGAGTGGGTCACATCTGGCAACAGATTATACAATGAAGTCAGTTCATTTACCTGGGTTCCTATTAGGACATAAGGTACATCAGGCATACGGGCCCTGAGTTCTGACACCCATTCCTCCTGGACATTGTGGTAAGAAGCTGGATTAACAACTGAGAAACAGATCAGGAACACGTCTGTGTTGGGGTAGGAGAGCGGTCTGAGTTGGTCATAATCTTCCTGTAGAAAAGAAGTATTTAGATACATTAGCGTGTACTGCAGCAGTGTCCCTATATCCATGGATGCTTGTTAAATTGTCAAATGTAATGTTACAGTGCTAGTGTTCTAGACTGGAGTCATGTGTCCCTGACCAGCCGGCAGGTGTGTTCGCCGGGATAGTCAGCCTGGCAAATCATTGTAATTATTAATATTCCTTAAAGGATTGTCACTTTGTTTTTTCCCATACCTGCACTGATATTAGCTCACCGACTCCTGCTCTCCAGGCTTCTCTAACACTATAACCTGGGAATAGATCTGGGCTGGAAGTGTCACATTGCTGCCATGCTTCTAACTTTCAGAAGGTACTGTCCCTGTTCTAACAATTTTACTGAGCTTCAGGTAGCACCAACATATCACCAGCAGGTGGCAGCAAATACATGATGGAAAAAGCAATGGACTAAAAGCAAGCAATAGAATGAACTAACGTGACTCCTCTCTCGTCCAGGGCCGGTGCAAGGCACCGGAGCGCCCCAGGCGAGTCGGGGTGTGGGCGCCCCGGTGCCGGGGAAGGGGAGGGGGGGAGGTACCTGTCCTGCGGCGCTGTGTATTTAAAGCTGGCGGCGGAGGCAGCGGGGGTCCCTGCACTCAATAAGAAATAACGAGCGCTTCCGCCGGGCTATGCGGAAGCGCTTCTGTTGTGAAAACACTGTCCGCACGGCGCACGCTGATCTCAGCCAATCAGCGTGGGGACAGTGTTTTCACAACAGAAGCGCTTCCGCATAGCCCGGCGTAAGCGCTCGTGGGGGGGGGGGCAAAATGCCGCCCTCCAGTGGCCGGCGCCCTAGGCAAATGCCTAGATTTGCCTAGTGGTGGCGCCGGCCCTGCTCTCGTCGCATGTGCAGTCTAATCATGATATCCCGGGATTGGAAACTCCAATCTAGGGATTCAAATCCTTGCTATTTTGGGGCCAAATCCCAGGATCCCTCCGATCCTGATCCTGGGATTGGCCACCGTATTTGTGTGGTATTGGTTTAAGCAGACTTTGTTTGTCTATTGTTGTGACTTAGATGAAGATCAGAACACATTTTATCACCAATTTATGCAGAAATCAAGGTAATTCCAAGGGGTTCACGTACTTTTTCTTGCAACTGTAAGTAACCGCATTATCAAATACAGAATACCACACACATGCATCTATATTCAGGGGCAGACTAGATGGGCCAAAGGGTTCTTATCTGCCATCAAATTATAGGTTTCTATACAGAAGTAGCAGCCCTCATTTAGCTGGGGGCTGGCGGTCGGATCGAGACACTGGCACATCCCCTTCCGACGGAGCCCACCGCCACCTCCACGCTGCTCCCCTGTCGGTGCCTGCAGCCCCCCGCACTGCCCCTAACCCTGTCCTTCTCCCTGATGCAGAGACGGGCAGGGATACCATCCCCCACTGCCAGAAAACTGGGATGCGCATGTGTGTGAGATGCTCACGCGCCCTAGTCAGAGGAAGCGCCTCTCCACTGGCGATCGCCAGCAGGGACTTGTGATTACCGGCACCGAATGAGAGGCGCTCCATCTCTGTGTGTGTGTGTATATATATATATATATTCAATAAATGAAGATGCGGCGACTGATTGCTCTAAAATAGTAAATACTATGTGTGCTGGTCCGCACTTTAGGAAACCAAATAAGTTATCTAATAAAAAGTGGGTCTAAAACACGATAAAAGATTCACTATGGATAAAAAATTGTGTCAAGAGGTACGTATAAAACACATAAGCATTTATTTAAACAAAGTAGACATTATGTCCCTTTAACCCCTTCCCGACATTTGACGTACATTTACGTCATGGCCGGGAGGTACTTCCCGACACATGGCATAAATGTACGTCATGAGTTTAAACTGTCACTGCGTCTCGAGACGCAGTGACAGAGGGACGATGTCTGCTGTCCCTGACAGCAGACATGTCCCTGCATGCCCAGGGGGGGCTGCGATGTCGCCCCCCCGTCGGCGATCGCTGTGATTGGCTGTTCAGTGTGAACAGCCATTCACAGCGTTTTCCTGTGTTACCAGCGAATCGGACGCTCGGTAACACAGGTGTCAATCACCGCCGGGCGTCAGGGGGCATGAGGGGGTCATCGGTGACGATGACACCTCACCCCACCCTCACCCCACCTGCCCCCAAGGCTGTGATTGGTCCGTGGGACCCACGGACCAATCACAGCCAAGGCGCGACATTTAAACTGACGGTGACTGCGCTGCAGACGCCATTCCGGTCTGGAATAGCGTGCAGAACGGTCACCGTGCCTGCCTGCCGTGAATACCGACCTGATCCTTGCTAATACTTACCTGATCCTTGCAAATACCTTACCTGATCACCTTATCACTGCTTGTAGCGTGCTGGACGCTTCCTGGATCTGACTTCCTGAGACTTCCTGCTGCTGCTGCAGTGTGATAGAGAGATAGAGAGAGAGATAGAGAGAGATAGAGAGAGATAGAGAGATAGTGACAGAGAGAGCTATATTTTGTGTCTGCTACCCCCCCTTTTTGGGGGTGCAGGGGTTTTCTATATATATATATATAACTGTCAGTGCTGCTGCTGCAGTGTCATACAGTGATAGATAGTGATAGATAGTGATAGATAGTGAGAGGTAGAGAGATAGAGAGATTTGTGTCTGCTACCCCCCCTTTTTGGGGGTGCAGGGGTTTTATTTTATATATATAACTGTCAGTGCTGCTGCTGCAGTGTCATAGAGTGATAGATAGTGATAGATAGTGAGAGATAGAGAGATAGAGAGAGATAGTGACAGAGAGTGATAGAGAGTGTATATTTTGTGTCTGCTACCCCCCCTTTTTGGGGGTGCAGTTTTTTTTTTATACATATAACTGTCAGTGCTGCTGCTGCAGTGTCCTAGAGTGATAGATAGTGAGAGATAGTGAGAGATAGAGAGATAGAGAGAGATAGTGACAGAGAGTGATAGAGAGTGTATATTTTGTGTCTGCTACCCCCCCTTTTGTGCTGATCAGTATATCTGTGCTGATCAGCAACTTTTTGGGGGCGCAGAGGTTTTTTTTTTATATATATACCTGTCAGTTGCTGCCAGTTGCACTGTCAGTTGCACCAAAGGTTGTGCACCTGCTGTCCCTCACTGGTAATCAGTGTCGCATCACTGATCACCTTTTTTTTTTTTTGTGAGTGCTGTGGGGTCTTTTTTTAATTTTTTTTTTACACACACTGATTTTGTGGGTGTCCTGTGGCCACTGTGCGCCGATCAGTGACGTACATCACTGATCAGCTTTTTCGGCACAGGGTTGATCAATTTTTTTTTTTTTTTTGATCAGATTCCTGTTGCCTTTGAGCGCTGTTCAGTGACAGACGTTACTGACCAACATCTGTGCTCAATTTTTGGCGCAGGACCTTTTTTTTTTTTTTTTAACCCCTTCAATTTTTTATTTTTAACCCCTTCATTTTTTTTTTTTTTATTGGTATAAAGTATTTTTTTTTTTCTGCACCACATACACACTACATACCCCCCGGATTGAAATAAAGTTTGTACCCCCCCCTACACTATACACGTGTTGAAACATTTCACTACCAGTAACACAAAAATAAAAATGGCATCCCAAATGTCCTCCCAAATGTCCTCCCAAATGTCCTCCCAGTCATCCAGGAGAATGTATTCAGTGGAGGAGGCATATGCCATGCTTGCCTCTGACTCTGACACAGGCAGTGATGCAAGCGGGGAATTTGAAGGATTCGTCTTAAGCTCCTCTTCCTCCTCTGGTGATGAGGGACCCCCTCAAAGACGCCCCCGTAGATCAGCTGAGATTCCCCCCCCAATAATTGATCTAGTATGGACCCCACCACCAGACAATTTTGAGCCCCAGGTTCCTGAGTTTTTGGCCATGCCAGGAATCCAATTTGATTCCACAGGTCTCAGAGAAATTGACTTTTTCAAATTATTTTTCTCTGATGATTTTATAAATTTAATGGTGGACCAAACTAATTTATATGCCCAGCAGTTTATTGCTCAAAACCCCACGTCATCATTTGCTAGGTGGACCCCTGTAGATGCAGTAGAGATGATGACGTTTTGGGGTCTGGTGTTTCATATGGGCATAGTAAAAAAGCCAGAAATTAGGCAATATTGGAGTACAGATGTTCTGTACAGTACTCCATTTTACCGTATGGCCATGCCCCGGACTCGATTTGAGACAATTCTTAAATTTATACATTACACCGATAATGCACAGTGCCCACCCAGAGATGATCCCACCTTTGACCGGCTATTCAAAGTCAGGCCGGTCATTGATCATTTCAGTGCCAAATTTGAAGAGGTGTACATCCCTGAAAAATTTATTTGTATCGACGAGTCCCTTATACATTTTAAAGGAAGGGTTAAATTCCGCCAGTACCTTCCCAGTAAGAGGGCAAGGTATGGCATAAAAATGTATAAACTGTGTGAAAGCACCTCAGGGTACACCCACAGGTTTAGGGTTTATGAAGGGAAGGATTCAAGAATTCAACCGCCAGAATGCCCCCCCTCCCTCGTAGGTGTTAGTGGGAAAATTGTCTGGGATTTAGTGCACCCCTTCCTGGATAAAGGTTATCACCTCTATGTGGATAACTTTTACACTAGCATCCCCCTGTTTAAGGCCCTTGGTTCAAGAGGTACAGCAGCTTGCGGTACTGTGCGCAAGAACCAAAGAGGCCTCCCAAAAACGCACATTGCCCAAGTAATGAGAAGGGGTGAAAGCAGGGGAATATGCAACGAAAATATGTTGTTGGTCAAATATAAGGACAAGAGGGATGTCCTTATACTGACAACAATTCACGGAGACAGTACCACCTCCGTCCCTGTACGAGGTACCAGTACCCACACCTCCAAACCTAATTGTATCCTGGATTACAATAGGTACATGGGCGGAGTGGATCTTTCAGATCAGGTACTGAAGCCGTACAGTGCCCTGCGGAAAACAAAAATCTGGTACAAGAAGGTGGCCGTGTATATCATCCAGATGGCACTGTATAACGCTTACGTGCTATTCCGTTCTACCGGCCAGAGGGGGACATTTATGCACTTTCAAGAGGAAGTCATAAAGGGCCTAATATTTGGGAACCAGCAGGCAGAGGGCCCCAGTACTTCTAGTACTGGCCCCCGTATTGTACCAGGGCAGCATTTTCCTGATGAAATCCCCTCCACTGGAAAAAAGGGCAGGACACAAAAAAGGTGCAAAGTTTGCTATAAAAAGGGAATAAGAAAGCAAACTATTTTCCAGTGTGACACTTGCCCCGACAAACCCGGCCTATGTATAAAGGAGTGTTTTAAAATATACCACACATCTATGGAATATTAGGTTCATAATTTCACCGTGCTTCGGGGGTCTTGCTAATGCCACATAGCACCCACCATTCATTCCACCAGAATCTGAGCCGCAAAATCCAAAAATCACTCCTTCCCTTCTGAGTCCTGCCATGCACCCAACTGGTATTTTTTGGTCACATGTGAGGCATTGCCGTACTCGGGAGAAATTGGGGCACAGATTTTGGGGTGCTTTGTCTCCTTCATTCCTTGTGAAAATGAAAAATTTTGAGCCAGAACTGCATTTTTGTGTAAAAAAATGTAATTTTTCATGTTCACTGCCCAGTTTTATCAAAATTGGTGAAACCCCTGGGGGTTTGAAATGTACACTATACCCCTAGATGAATTCCCTGAGGGGTGTAGTTTGCAAAATGGGGTCACTTGTGGGGGGGTTCCACTGTATTGGTGCTTTGGGGGTCTTGCTAATGCGACATAGCACCCACCATCATTCCACCAGAATTTGTGCTGCAAAATCCAAATATCACTCCTTCCCTTCTGAGTCCTGCCACTTTTTGGTCACACATGAGGCATTGCCGTACTCGGGAGAAATTGGGGCACAGATTTTGGGGTGCTTTGTCTCCTTCATTCCTTCTGAAAATGAAAAATTTTGAGCCAGAACTGCATTTTTGTGTAAAAAAATGTAATTTTTCATTTTCACTGCCCACTTGTATCAAAATTGGTGAAACCCCTGGGGGTTTGAAATGTACACTATACCCCTAGATGAATTCCCTGAGGGGTGTAGTTTGCAAAATGGGGTGACTTGTGGGGGGGTTCCACTGTATTGGTGCAACATAGCACCCACCATTCATTCCACCAGAATCTGTGCTGCAAAATCCAAAAATCACTCCTTCCCTTCTGAGTCCTGCCATGCACCCAACTGGTATTTTTTGGTCACATGTGAGGCATTGCCGTACTCGGGAGAAATTGGGGCACAGATTTTGGGGTGCCTTTTCTCCTTCATACCTTCTGAAAATGAAAAATTTTGAGCCAGAACTGCATTTTTGTGTAAAAAATGTAATTTTTCATGTTCACTGCCCACTTGTATCAAAATTGGTGAAACCCCTGGGGGTTTGAAATGTACACTATACCCCTAGATGAATTCCCTGAGGGGTGTAGTTTGCAAAATGGGGTCACTTGTGGGGGGGTTCCACTGTATTGGTGCTTGGGGGGTCTTGCTAATGCGACATAGCACCCACCAAAATTCCACCAGAATCTGAGCTGCAAAATCCAAAAATCACTCCTTCCCTTTTGAGTCCTGCCATGCACCCAACTGGTATTTTTTGGTCACATGTGAGGCATTGCCGTACTCGGGAGAAATTGGGGCACAGATTTTGGGGTGCTTTTTCTCCTTCATACCTTCTGAAAATGAAAAATTTTGAGCCAGAACTGCATTTTTGTGTAAAAAATGTAATTTTTCATGTTCACTGCCCACTTGTATCAAAATTGGTGAAACCCCTGGGGGTTTGAAATGTACACTATACCCCTAGATGAATTCCCTGAGGGGTGTAGTTTGCAAAATGGGGTGACTTGTGGGGTGGTTCCACTGTATTGGTGCTTGGGGGGTCTTGCTAATGCGACATAGCACCCACCAAAATTCCACCAGAATCTGAGCTGCAAAATCCAAAAATCACTCCTTCCCTTCTGAGTCCTGCCATGCACCCAAATGGTATTTTTTGGTCACATGTGAGGCATTGCCGTACTCGGGAGAAATTGGGGCACAGATTTTGGGGTGCTTTGTCTCCTTCATACCTTCTGAAAATGAAAAATTTTGAGCCAGAACTGCATTTTTGTGTAAAAAAATGTAATTTTTCATTTTCACTGCCCACTTGTATCAAAATTGGTGAAACCCCTGGGGGTTTGAAATGTACACTATACCCCTAGATGAATTCCCTGAGGGGTGTACTTTGCAAAATGGGGTGACTTGTGGGGGGGTTCCACTGTATTGGTGCAACATAGCACCCACCATTCATTCCACCAAAATCTGTGCTGCAAAATCCAAAAATCACTCCTTCCGTTCTGAGTCCTGCCATGCACCCAACTGGTATTTTTTGGTCACATGTGAGGCATTTCCGTACTCGGGAGAAATTGGGGCACAGATTTTGGGGTGCTTTTTCTCCTTCATACCTTCTGAAAATGAAAAATTTTGAGCCAGAACTGCATTTTTGTGTAAAAAAATGTAATTTTTCATTTTCACTGCCCACTTGTATCAAAATTGGTGAAACCCCTGGGGGTTTGAAATGTACACTATACCCCTAGATGAATTCCCTGAGGGGTGTAGTTTTCAAAATGGGGTGACTTGTGGGGGGGTTCCACTGTATTGGTGCTTGGGGGGTCTTGCTAATGCGACATAGCACCCACCAAAATTCCACCAGAATCTGAGCTGCAAAATCCAAAAATCACTCCTTCCGTTCTGAGTCCTGCCATGCACCCAACTGGTATTTTTTGGTCACATGTGAGGCATTGCCGTACTCGGGAGAAATTGGGGCACAGATTTTGGGGTGCTTTTTCTCCTTCATACCTTCTGAAAATGAAAAATTTTGAGCCAGAACTGCATTTTTGTGTAAAAAATGTAATTTTTCATTTTCACTGCCCACTTGTATCAAAATTGGTGAAACCCCTGGGGGTTTGAAATGTACACTATACCCCTAGATGAATTCCCTGAGGGGTGTAGTTTTCAAAATGGGGTGACTTGTGGGGGGGTTCCACTGTATTGGTGCTTGGGGGGTCTTGCTAATGCGACATAGCACCCACCAAAATTCCACCAGAATCTGAGCCGCAAAATCCAAAAATCACTCCTTCCGTTCTGAGTCCTGCCATGCACCCAAATGGTATTTTTTGGTCACATGTGAGGCATTTCCGTACTCGGGAGAAATTGGGGCACATATTTTGGGGTGCTTTTTCTCCTTCATACCTTCTGAAAATGAAAAATTTTGAGCCAGAACTGCATTTTTGTGTAAAAAAATGTAATTTTTCATTTTCACTGCCCACTTGTATCAAAATTGGTGAAACCCCTGGGGGTTTGAAATGTACACTATACCCCTAGATGAATTCCCTGAGGGGTGTACTTTGCAAAATGGGGTGACTTGTGGGGGGGTTCCACTGTATTGGTGCAACATAGCACCCACCATTCATTCCACCAGAATCTGTGCTGCAAAATCCAAAAATCACTCCTTCCCTTCTGAGTCCTGCCATGCACCCAACTGGTATTTTTTGGTCACATGTGAGGCATTGCCGTACTCGGGAGAAATTGGGGCACAGATTTTGGGGTGCTTTTTCTCCTTCATACCTTCTGAAAATGAAAAATTTTGAGCCAGAACTGCATTTTTGTGTAAAAAAATGTAATTTTTCATTTTCACTGCCCACTTGTATCAAAATTGGTGAAACCCCTGGGGGTTTGAAATGTACACTATACCCCTAGATGAATTCCCTGAGGGGTGTAGTTTTCAAAATGGGGTGACTTGTGGGGGGGTTCCACTGTATTGGTGCTTTGGGGGTCTTGCTAATGCGACATAGCACCCACCAAAATTCCACCAGAATCTGAGCTGCAAAATCCAAAAATCACTCCTTCCCTTCTGAGTCCTGCCATGCACCCAACTGGTATTTTTTGGTCACATGTGAGGCATTGCCGTACTCGGGAGAAATTGGGGCACAGATTTTGGGGTGCTTTGTCTCCTTCATACCTTCTGAAAATGACAAATTTGGAGCCAGAACTGTATTTTTGTGTAAAAAAAATAATTTTTCATTTTCACTGCCCAGTTGTACCACAATTGGTGAAACCCCTGGGGGTTTGAAATGTACACTATACCCCTAGATGAATTCCCTGAGGGGTGTAGTTTGCAAAATGGGGTCACTTGTGGGGGGGTTCCTAACTTTTAGCATCTTATGGTGCCTAGAAACCTACATGGTGCCTAAAAAATAATCTCATAAAAAGGAGGCTCCAAAATCAAGTAGGTGCTCCTTCTATTATGAAGCCTGTGGTTTGGTCACCGTGCACACTAGGGCCACATATAGGATATTTATGAAAACAAAAGAATTGGGGGAATCAATTTTCAGTCACATTTCTCTAGTAAAATGTACTGTGTTCCTTAGAAAAATGTATTAAAATTGCAAATCTGCAAAAAAAAAGAAATTTTGAAATTTCACCTACACTTTGTTTTAATTCCTGTGAAACACCTAAAGGGTTAACAAACTTCCAAAATGCTGTTTTGAATACTGTGAGGGGTGCAGTTTTTGAAATGGCATCATTTATGGGGGTGTCTCACATACAAGTCCCTCAAAGTCACATCAGAACTGAACTGGTCCCTAAAAAAATCAGTGTTTGAAATTTTCTTGAAAATTTGAGAATTTGCTATTCATATTGTAAGCCTCCTAGTGTCCCAAAAAATTAAAAGGAAGTTGAAATAATGATGTCAACATAAAGTAGACATATGGTCTATGTTAGTTATTCACTATTTTGAGTGGTAAGATTATTTGTCTCACAAGCAGAAAATTTAACATTTTGCAAATCGCTAAATTTTCCATTTTTTCACGATATTTTGGTATTTTTCACAAAAAAACACAGACTGTATCGACCCAAATTTACCACTAATTTGAAGTACAATGTGTCACGAAAAAACAATCTCAAAATCACTGGGATAAGTAAAAGCAAAAAAAAGTTATCCCCACTTAAGTGAGACATGTCAGATTTGAAAAAAAGGGCTCTGTCAGGAACGCAAAAACTGGCTCTGTCAGGAAGGGGTTAAAAAAAAAATACAGACAATTTTTTTATAAAAAAAAAAAAAATTAAAAAAATTATAAAAAAAAAAAATTATTAAAATTTTTTTAATATCTATAATCTAACCTAAAAAATCTAAATTAATTATAAGGTGCAATAAGAGAGAAAAAAGGGTAGCTTAACTTGTAGAGATGAGACAGGAGGGCTATAGAGTTCCAACGCGTTTCGTCCTTCTGACTTTATAAATAAAGTCAGAAGGACGAAACGCGTTGGGACTCTATAGCCCAAGATCCCCGAGATCCGCCAGATCAGAATCTCGGGATCCGGGTCAGGATCCGAGGCGGCTTGGGAGTTCCCGGACCGAAAAGGAGGCAAAACGTCATCATCGCGCTGTTGGATTCTCGCGGGATCTTATAAAAGACGCACGCGCGCCCCGCCATCTTCACTACAATCTTGGAGAGGGAAGAGGGTGGTTGGGAAGCTCCGTGTGCCCTGTGCTGTGCTCCGTGCTGTGCTCCGTGACCTGCCCTGTGCCCTCACTGCCCTGTGCTCCGTGCACTGTGTTGTAGACTTGTATTGAGTCAGTGACTGTTTATAGGCCTGAGCCCTGTAGTGTGATTTAACTAACTAGGTGCTGCAGTGCTCACACGCAGGGACTGCAGTGTCCACTGTCCAGGGGCTGTCCTGTGGCCCTTGCCCTGTTGTGATTTATTTAGCCCTAAGCCCTGTGTTGTGATTTATTTAGCCCTGAGCCCTGTGTTGTGTGATTTAACTAACTCAGTGCTGCAGTGCTCACACGCAGGTGCTGCAGTGCTGCTGAGTAGTACACTGTGTACAGGGGCTGCAGTAATACAAGGGGCTGTGTCCAGTGTGACGGCCTATATCCATTGTCCAGTGTCACGAGTCACGACATATATCCAGTGTCCAGTGTGACGACAAATATCCTGTGTCCAGTGTGTTGACATATATCCTGTGTCCAGTGTGACGACATATATCCTGTGTCCAGTGTGACGACATATCCAGTGTCCAGTGTGACAGATATATCCATTGTCCAGTGTGACAACATATATCCTGTGTCCAGTGTAACATCTAACCATTGTGTGACGGCATATATCCAGTGTCCAGTGTGACATATATCCATTGTCCAGTGTGGCGACATACTGTATATCCTGTGTCCAGTGTGACTACATATATCCAGTGTCCAGTGTAACATCTAACCATTGTGTGACGGCATATATCCTGTGTCCAGCGTGACATATATCCATTGTCCAGTGTGACGACATATATCCTGTGTCCAGTGTGACGACATATATCCAGTGTCCAGTGTGACATATCCTGTGTCCAGTGTGACGACATATATCCTGTGTCCAGTATGACGACATATATCCAGTGTCTAGTGTGACTACATATATCCAGTGTCCAGTGTGACATATATCCAGTGTCCAGTATGACATGTAACCATTGTGTGACGGCATATATCCATTGTCCAGTGTGACGACATATATCCTGTGTCCAGTGTGACGACATATATCCAGTGTCCAGTGTGACATATATCCTGTGTCCAGTGTGACATGTAACCATTGTGTGACGGCATATATCCTGTGTCCAGCGAAAATATGTCCTCATGGACATCCATGGTCTTATCCATTCCTATCGTACTTCTTTTTTGGATGGGATGTCCCGGATGGATGGCTGGGTAGAAGAGCCCCAGCAAATCTTTTTCTTGCTCTTTTTTCATCTTTTTTTGGCTCGTTGGAGCAATAAATATTTTTTGGGGATATGATGGATGAATGGTGGGGAGAGGAAGTCCAAACAGCTGGGGATGGTCATCCAATTAGACAGAGTGTGCGGCTTCGAGAGGGACACACGTGAAGTTGTGAAGTGGTGAGGAAGGTAAGGGAACACACGCCTAGCCAGTCATATCAAACGAATTAACCTTAGCGGTAAATTGGGTGACAGATGTCGCAGACTGATAGACCTCACAACCTAGATAGGGGTCTATAAGGGTAGACTAGATAGGGATCTCCAAACCAGGGGTCTTAGAGAGGTGGAGGAACTCGGTTATCTGCCACCAATTACCCCCCTCCCCTCCACCCATTAGGTGATGGATGAGGAGGCAACTGGTAATGTTTCCAGACTTCATCAACCTGATCACGACAGATAGGGGTCTTATTAGATTTTAAACTGATCAGAACAGATAAACACTTGCCGCAGGTTAGAAGTCAGTCTCTGCACAGACCGGCGGCTGTGCAGGAAACTCATACAGGGGAATTGGCCCAACTACAGTAAATGAAAACAATTTTGTGAGCTGTGAAGTGATCAAAATTGACTAGAAATTAGTGGAAACTAATGTTATTGAGCTTAATAACACTTTAGGGGCAAAAACAGGCCCAAATTCTGTTAATTTAGCAATTTTTAGCATTTTTCCAAAAAAATCCAGATCCAAAACTAAAACCAGAACCCGCAAGGGTGGTTTTGCCAAAACCAATCCAGATCCAAAACACGAAGGGAGATCCAGATCCAAAACCAAAACCCGAAAAAGTGCCCGCCGCTCATCTCTAATATATATATATATATATATATATGAGGTGAAGTACCGCCACTGCCTTTGCGTGCTAAAATATGTCATAACAGAAAGTGAAAGATTTTTTTGCAGGGACACTGCTCTGTTTCAAACTTGCTGGATGTGGAGAGAGGGAGCTGTGAAGACAGAGATTGGAGGTAGGAGCAGATAGGGACTGGGGGTGGGGAGGAGAGGTTTTGGGCTAAAGCCCTGTACACACACATTGATTTGCTTTTGATTGAATGTAAAGATGTGCACACACGCTTAGATTTTTCCCTGTTTTCAATTCGATTTTGCTTATAGAAGCAAAATCGAATCTACAGCGAATGGTTTTTACGACACTTTCGATCTGCATTCGATATGATGCGCGCTCCCGTTTTCTCAAAATCGAATAGAAAAATCGGTACTTGTTTCCTAGCACGGCCACACCTATTCTAATCGGGGGCATCGCAGGTAAAAAAATCTAATCGGTCGCATCGCATGCGTGCTAAAAAATCGCATGCGATGGTCCCGACGCGATGCCCCAGATTTCCCATAGGGAACAATGTTAAATGCCTCAATTTACCCAAATGAACAGGGAACAATGTTAAATGGTCCAGAAACCCCCAGAACAGTGAAATGGCACCCCAAAATTAGTTAACGCCACCCCACGATCAACGTGAACCCGAAGCGTGGCGAGCGCAGCGAGCCCGCGAGGGGCGGCGGTACGCGTCCTCCGACCTTTTCATACCCCCACTATCCACGTCAGCGTGGAGTTGAGAATAGAATAGTGTGGCGAGCGCAGCGAGCCACCGAGCCCGAAGCGTGGCGAGCGCACGCGTATACCTTCACAGTTATACGCGTCCCCTCGCGGGCTTCACAGGTGTCCGTGGCGACGCGGACACCTGTGAAGCCTGCGAGGGGACGCGTTTACCTGTGAAGGTATCCGCGTCCCCTCGCGGGGCGCGCTGCGCTCGCCACACTTCGGGCTCGGTGGCTCGCTGCGCTCGCCACACTATTCTATTCTCAACTCCACGCCGACGTGGATAGTGGGGGTATGAAAAGGTCGGAGGACGCGTAACGCCGCCCCTCGCGGGCTCGCTGCGCTCGCCACGCTTCGGGTTCACGTTGATCGTGGGGTGGCGTTAACTAATTTTGGGGGGCCATTTCACTGTTCTGGGGTGTTTTGGGGGGTTTCTGGACCATTTAACATTGTTCCCTGTTGATTTGGGTAAATTGAGCCATTTAACATTGTTCCCTATGGGAAATCGGGGGCATCGAGTCGGGACCATTTAATGCTTATTTAGCCGCATGCGACGCGACCGACGCGATTTTTTAACTTTTCAATGCATTTCAATGGGAAATCGGGTCCATCGCGTCGGGGGCCATCGCTTACCACTATTAAGGGCACAAGATCAATGCGATTGTGGCCGTGCTAGGAAACAAGTACCGAAAAATCTACTGTGCAGCCAAGGAAATCTCGAATTTGATCCAGTAAATCGAATGAGTACATTGTGCCTACATTGTGAAATCGAAATTGAATGCAAAAGTACAGATCTAATGCCAAATCGAATGGGATGGTCTAATGCCAGATCTAATAGAAAATCAAATCTAACCTCAAATCTAAAGCAATTCTAAGCATGTGTACAGGGCTTCAGATTTGATTTTCTATTAGATCTGGCATGAGATCTTCCCATTTGATTTGGCATTAGATCTGTACTTTTGCATTAGATATCGAATTCGATATACATTCATGGTACATTGTACACATTTGATTTACTAGATCGAATTCGATATTTCCTTGGCTGCACAGTCGATTTTTCTGTTCGATTTTGTGAAAACGGGAGCGCGCATCGAATCGAATGCAGATTGAAAGTGCCACAAAAACCATTCGATTTCATTTAGGATTCGATTTGATTTTGCTTCTATAAGCAAAATCGAATCGAAAATCGGGAAAAATTGATGCATGTGTACAGGGTTTTAAAACTGTCACAGCTCAAAGTGAAATTACATTGCAGAAGCCGTCATCTCGACAGGCATTTTGCACACACTTGCACACACACTATAGCAGGAGATGTCCACATAGCTCTGTCTCTTGCCTAACAGAATCCACATCTATCTATTTATCTAATGTGGGTAACAAACATAGTAATAACCTGAGGGTGTCACCCTGTTCTCTGTAGAACTGCATAGTGAGACAGGAATGAATTTAATGTGTAGCGCAACTATTGCATTTTTACAGTGTCCCATAAGCTGTACAAGGTTATTGATGTAACTGATTCAGGCTGGATTAAATAGCGGAGATCTTCTTCCTGAGACTAATTATACTTAGAGACTGGCGCCAATGAGCCAACTGTATGAAATGAGTATCGCTGCCTAAACATTTTCGCATGGGCACTTCACTGTACAGGGAAAACGTCAGCTCCGTGGAATCATCTTTAACATATTCAGCAACTTAAAAGTACAGTTAGTTCAAAAGCTTTTCTGAGTATCCCACTGACATGTGTAGAGGCTCCTGCTTTCCTGAGAGGCACAATTATATTTCCAGAGAAATGATTTCTCAAAGTAGAACAAATATATATGTATATATATATATATATATATATATATATATATATATATATATATATATATATATATATATATATATAAAGTAGGTTGGCGTCCTGGCACTCACCCAACGGGGTACAACCGCCTGGGTGCCTTCCGGGTTCAGTGAATAATCCAAAAAAACTCACAACAGCGGCACTCAGCAGGAACTTTTCAACACGTGTATTCAAACAACCAAAACCAACGTTTCGGGGCCCGTGGTGCCACCTTGACAAAGGGGCACCACGGGCCCCGAAACGTTGGTTTTGGTTGTTTGAATACACGTGTTGAAAAGTTCCTGCTGAGTGCCGCTGTTGTGAGTTTTTTTTTGGATTATATATATATATATATATAAATAAATGTAAATATGGGTTTGTTTGTCTTTGAAAGACAGAGTGGGGAATGCAATAATATCCCCCACCCCACGTCACCGGCTACCGCATTCTTAATTATGGCATATGCATTAACATACGATTATTAACACTCTCATGATAAGAGCTGTCCAACATTTGGCAAAACCGCGCTCAGCACGACCGCTCAGCAGACACAACATTGCTGGGTGCATTGTTAGTGCCGCGAGATGCAGAGGCGCTGACAGGTCAGCCAGGAACTGGTAAAATGGATGCCTGTGACAGCTGTCACCAGGGAGAGGAGGAGGGGTAGAATAAAGCCTCCCTGTATGGTCCGGGCATGTAGCAAAAACCGGAATGGTCTGGACCACACGGGGAGGATGTAATCTCCCCTTCCTCATGTCTCTGGTGAAAGCTATCACAGGGAACCCCCCGGTGGATACGGTCATTTGGTCTACAACAACTACTGTAGGTCGACATGGGTTTAGGTCGACAGGTCATTAGATCGACACAAGCATTAGGTCGACATGGGCATAGTCAACAGTCAAAAGGTTGACATGGGTTTTTTCACTGTTTTTTTGAGCTGACGTGCCAACAGGCGGTATTTCATGCCCTACCATCCACTAGGGCGTGGTGGGAGAATAAAATAGTGTGCCGAGCGCAGCGAGGCACTGTGCCCCAAGCACTGCGAGTGCAGCAAGTGATGCGAGGGGATGCAGTGCACTTCAAACTGTGTCCATGTCCACAGTATTGACATTTGGGTAAAAAAACTGGGGGGGGGGGGGGGGGGGGCAGATGTAACATGTGCAGAGAGAGTTAAATTTGTGTGGGGTGTGTTGAAGCTTAAATCTAAATAGCAGTGTAAAGGCCCCCATACACTATGCGATTTGGGCACGATTTCAAACGATTCGGATGAATCGGGCCATGAAATCGGCCCAAATCGCACTTGCAGACACCCCGTCCGATCCGATGCGCGGTCCCGTGTGCATCGGATCGGGGTCGGGAGGTCGGACGGGCTGCACATAAGATTTGCTAAATCTTATGTGCAGCCCAGCCCCGGAGTCGTGCGGGGGATGACAGCGGGCGGGGGATGCCGGCTATAGAGAGCCGAGCAGGGGGAGGCTGCATAGGGAGCCGGGCAGGAGGAGGGTGACAGCGGGAGCAGCGCGCTGGGCAGGGAGGATGACGCTGGCTGCCGGGCAGCGGTGGGAGCCGGGAGGAACACAGATAACTTCAAAAAAAAAAAAGCCCATACAGATGACTAGCAAGCCATTGATTGGCTGAGACCTCTCTCAGCCAATCAGCGATTGGCTGAGAGAGGTCTCAGCCAATCAATGGCTTGCTAGTCATTCTGTATGGGCTTTTTTTTTTTTTTTTCAAGTTATCTGTGTTCCTCACGGCTCCCGCCGCTACCCGGCAGCCAGCGTCATCCTCCCTGCCCAGCGCGCTGCTCCCGCTGTCACCCTCCTCCTGCCCGGCTCCCTATGCAGCCTCCCCCTGCTCGGCTCTCTATTAGCCGGCATCCCCCGCCCGCTGATGACTACCCCGCACGGCTCCCTCCTCCTGCAGCTCCCCGGGGACCGCATATGATAAATCCATGCGATTTATCATATGCAAACCTTGGCACATCAAGTGCCTAATCGTGTGTCCCCCTCCCGGGGAGCTGCAGGGTGAAATCAGGTCCGACTTGTCCTTAGGCCAAGTCGGACTAATGTATGAGGGCCTTAATAATAATGAAGCCAATATTTACCCTGCACAGAAACAAAATAACTCACACAAATCTAACTCTCTCTATACATGTTACATCTGCCCCACCTGCGGTGCACATGGTTTTGCCCATTTTGAGGACCAATTTGTACTACGATCAGATCTGAATAAGGCCCTATGTGTACAACCCATTTGAGGCAGTTTTTTTTTTTTTTCAAATACCCTCAAATCTAACAGAATTTCACTGGACCTGAATCTCCAGAAGAGGCTGTTTGACGCATCTGCAGGAATGATGTATCAGGACACATCTCTATAAATATGTATATAAACCCCCCAAATATTTGACATTTAGGGGGAAATTTACTAAGAATACGAATACAAAATTTCGTATTCTTAATACGAATGAATACGACTGCATAAGGCTGTTTCAGCCGTATGCAAAGTCGTGTTCCGGAGGGGAATTTACAAAGCAGTCAATATACGGCTGCTAATACGAATTCGTATAGCCAGTCTGTGCGGATCAGTCAGATCCGTGCAGGCTGCATTGTGTAAAAAACAAATAGAAAAATAAATAAATAAAAACAGAGTGGGGTTCCCCCCACAGCTGTAACCAGCACCAGGCTGAAAGAACCGGGCCGGTAATAAAAAAATCAGGGAACCCGGCAAATAAGGGTTCCCCAGTATTTTAAAACCAGCTCCAGGCTCCAGTAGGGATCCCGGGATTGGCATCCTTAGTTTGCTGGCGTGTGCCCGATACCCACCCCCACACCGGCCGACCAGCAGATTTACTTACATTGGCAGGCGTGCGGGCGGGCGGCCGGGAGTGGAGTGGGTTCTGAGGTGCACGGTGCCGTCGGGCTCGTGCACCTCCTCATCAGCACTGCAGCGGGAGGAAGGCGCAGGTGAAGACGCGGTCGGCCGGCGTCGGTGAAGGAGCGGGCTGGCCGGCGCAGGAGAAGAGGTGGGGGGCGGGCGGCCAGGAGGAGTGACACTGACAGCAGTGTGGTCAGCGTGCGTGGCCTGCGCAGCGTGACCATCACGCTGCACAGGCTGCACGCAGGGGTCTGGAACAGCCGGGCAGCGTCTGAGCGAGTGCTCAGACGCTGCCCGGTATTAGACTGCGCATGCGCAGTCTAATACCGAAATCCCGGGACTTTTTAGGGCCAAATCCCGGGATCCCGCCGATCCCGATCCCGGGATTGGCCACCCTAGGCTCCAGGTCCGGGGCTGGTTCCCAAAATATGGGGGACAAAATGAATAGGGGTATTTATTTACCGGCCCCGGCTCTTTCAGCCTGGTGTTTTTTTTTTAAACACTGGAGCCTGCACGGATCTGACTGATCCATGCAGGCTAAAGCCAAATACGACTGGAAAATAAAGTGTCTTTTCCTGCCCTATTTGGCTGGCCATTCGCGGACGTTTTACGCCAATTAGCGGCCGTATTTTTAATACGGCCGCTTAGTAAATCAGGATCCACCATTCTTTTGAATAATGATTTCTGTCGTATTCTATTGATGGTGTAATCATTCATATTTGTAAATACAAATACGAATGTCCCATCAATACGAATACGAAAATTCTTATTTTTGGCATAGTAAATGCCAAAAATACGAATACATAAAAAAAAAAATAATCGTATTTTCGTATGAAAATACGATTTTTTTTCACAAAATTTTCTTAGTAAATTTCCCCCTTAGAGTTGTGTAAAGGCCATTTACAGGATGCAGTACATACCTGTCCTGCTGTGTCATAGAGTCCCAGCAGATATTGCTTTCCTCCAACAGTCACTGTCACTGAAAAGAAACAAGAACATTTGCTGCCGTTAGCCGGTGGGGTAATTCTTATCCGTCTGAATTCTATTCTTCTAACAATCTGCTAGGCTCAGCTTCATTTCCTGTAACAGTTAGAACAGAACTGACGGATATCGTGTTTTATCACAGACGGTAAATGCTGCTCTTAAAAACAGATGGTCCCAGTCAATGTCCTAAGTGACTGGAATATATCTCTCACGCAGGCTGCGTCTGATTAGTCATTTAGAACACTCCAGAGACACCGTGGCTGATTTGTACAGATTAGGAATAAACCTCCGTACTCATTAGCAAACAGAAATACGGAGAGATGACTCCAAATCGCTACACAGTTTTGTGGCAAAATTAGAGTTTAAAGTTCTTTCAAGGACTTTTGAGAATATGAAAATATTACTTTCAGAAGAGTGAACAGCCAGGTCAGTCACACACATACACACTATGCTAGAGGAGTAGGCTACACAGTGAGCAGCGCTGTCAGTCACACACTATGCCAGGGGTTCCCAAACCTTTTTGAACCACGGCACCCTAGAGCATCAAAATGTTTTCAAGGCACCCCTAGGTCAGGGTTGCCTACTTTTGAAAATTCATTTCAGGGAGAAAAGTAAAACGCATGGGGCGGACCTTGCGTGGCCAGGGGGGGGGCGGTCCTTGCATCACGAGAGGGTGGGCCATGAGTCATCAGGGGGCGGGCGTGAATCATAAGAGGGCAGGCCATGAGTCACAAGGGGGTGGGCCATGCATTGCCAGGGGCTCATTTTGGTATGTGTGCAACAGAAGTTTGGATGCATGTTATATGTCAGTTTCCTTTCCCAGACTAGGGACAAGTGTGCAGCAGCCTGGCAGGGAGGCTGGGAGACACCTCATCTCCTCCATCTCCCTTCCCCCTCCTCCCCCCGCTTAGGAGCAGCCAGCCAGGCACTAGTGAATGCGTGTGTGCTGCTGGCTGAGGGCCAGATTCTCTAAGCATTAAAAGTGATAAAATGGAGAGTGATAAACAATCAGCCAATCAGCTCCTACCTGACATGTCGCAGACTGTGTTTGAAAAATGTCAGGCAGGAGCTGATTGGCTGGCAGTTTATCACTCTCCATTATATCACTGTCGAAGCTTAGAGAATCTGGCCCTTAGTGAGTGACGTTCCTGCGCCTCTCTGCGTGAGTGTCCTGCACCTGGCTCTGGTCTCACAGGGAGAGATACAGAAAGCAAATCCCATGCCCCGGCTCCTGTGTGTGACGGCGGGTGAAATAAGTACTTCTTACCCCGGTCCCCGGTAAATACATGATGTCCTTCTTCTTTCTGCACTGCAGTCGCATCGGCGGCATCACCGCGCCGGCAGTGATATAGCGCATGCGCAGTACGCATTGCGGAAGATCACGCTGCGGCTCCGGGAGAAAAGGGTCCTCTTCCGGGAGTATGTGATATGTCCCAGGATTCCGGGACTCTCACGGACATTCCGGGAGAGTCGGCAACCCTGCCCTAGGTCAAATGTTTCTTATTGAGAAATTCTAAATTTTTTTTTTTTATTATGTACATAGTGTTTATAATGTTACAGTTATGTGGTGAGGGGCAGGATTTGCTCCTGTTTGTCCACATATGTTAAAATTGGCAGCCACTAGCACTGCTTTTGCCAGTTACATTGCACATAACTAATATGAATTAATGCTGGTCCACCAACCCAAGGCCCCCCTTTAAGTGTCCTGAGGCACCCCAGGGGGCCTAGGCACACAGTTTGGGAACCAATGCACTATGCTAGAGGAGTAGGCTGCACAGTGAGCAGCCCTGTCCGTCACATATTATGCTAGAGGAGTAGGCTGCACTGTGAGCAGCCCTGTCAGTCACATACTATGTTCGAGGAGTAGGCTGCACAGTGATCAGCACTGTCAGTCACACACACTATGCTAGAGGAGTAGGCTGTACAGTGAGCAGCCCTGTCACATATCATGAATGAGGAGAAGGCCCAGGCTGCACAGTCAGTAAGCAGCCCTGCCAGTCGCATACTATGCCAGAGGAGTAGGCTGCACAGTGAGCAGCCCTGCCAGTAACATACTACACCTGGGGAGTAGGCACAGGCTTCACAGTGAGGGACCCTGCCAGTCACATACTACACATGAAGAGAAGGACCAGGCTGCACAGTGAGAAACCCTGACAGTCGCATACTTTAAATGAGCAGAAGGCACAGGCTGCACAGTGAGCAGCTCTGTCAGTCACATACTATGCATGAAGAGAATAACTAGGCTGCACAGTGAGGAACCCTGCTAGTCACATACTACCCCTGAAAAGAAGACCCAGGCTGCACAGTGTGCAGCCCTGCAAGTCAATTAATATGCCTGAGGAGAAGGCCCAGACTGCAATAAGAGCAAGAATAAGTGGAGATGAGAGTAATGTTGAGAATGGGGAAGAAAGAGGGAAAAAACATATATAGCAGCCAGTTTAACAATATTTCCAAAACACTAGTATGTTATAAATGCAGTGGCATACTATAATAGAGAATGCCACTGTAATATTCTAATACATAGCTCATTTCAAAGTAAAATGGAAAAAAAAGACACTAGAAACAGATCTCCATATCTAGCAAACGTTCTATCCAAGATGGTAGGAGGGAGCTGATTATAGAGATGGCAAAGGGTCCACCATCAATGATGAAATTAGTATTTAACAATAATGGCAGGAATCAATAGACTGGAAGCCATTCATGGTTTGATTCATCAAAGGGCATGCCTAATGTAAGACAAGTGGGTACTTGTTAAGTTTCATGGCGGCAGCGTCTCAGTTGCAGCAGCGTCTGTGTCCCCTTGCGGGGCTCGCTTAGGTCGCCCACGCTACGGGCTCGGTGGCTCGTAACACTCGCCACGCTATCTAAGATCAACTCCATGCCAACGTGGATAGTGGGGGTATGAACTATTCACGCTGGCATGGACTTTATTTTAGAAAGTTTGCCGAGCGCCAGACCCGGAAGTAGCGGGCGGCCATGCTGCCGCCGTGAAACTAAACAAGAACCGACAAGTGTCTATGGTAAGCCAGTTAAGGAGGAAGGTGTGGCTAATTGGCACAGCAGGGGCAGGGCTAGATGTGGTGCGCTACGCCTGCTGTGGCACAAAATAGCCCCACTACAGCATCTCTGCAATCGATGTGATCTCCGCAATCGATGGCTTGACCACTGACCGTTAAGTACCACTTCCATACAACAAACTTGTGAGAATAAGGGGTCTAGTTAACAAAATCCTGCTGCAATCCATCATTATGTACCACTTTAATTAACCAATCCGTGGCTGACCGTCCATGTTTTTGTTTAAGTGTAGGCAGAATGAAGAGTTATAATTGTAATGGAAGAAAATAAGAGAAATACATTTTTGCTACTGATCTGAGATTAGCATACAAAGTAACCCTCAACTGACCTACACTGCTATTAATCCCAATGTGTCCTGTAACAGATTTGAAAGGAATTCATTCTGAAAGAACAACCTATTTTTATTAAGTGCGTGACAACTGCAACAGTTGATAGAAAAAAAATAAAAATGAGTAAGACTCAAGCAGTTAAAAGACTGAGACAAACCCTGAAATGATACCACCAGCACCCAGGGGAATACAGAACATTTCATAGAAAGGACAATTGCATAATGAAGGGACAATAGTGACACTTTGAAGCAGCTGCTGAGTTTTATTTCCCATATGATGTTGCTATGGGCAACCAATGCCCATAGCAACATCCCATGTGAAATAGAACTCCCATCTTAGTGAGTTACCCCCATTGACTGAGATGACTGAACTTTAGCAGCATGCTAAATAAATCTCCCAAAAAAGTGATTCTTTGGGGGGGTATGCAATCTCCAGCAGCTATTCCCAACGGGGGAAATAGCAGTGAGGTCCTATTCAATGCTGTCTTTACCCACAGCATTGAACATGGATCACGGCAGAATGAGCTGTCGGGCCCGTTCTATTCATAGCGGCCGTAGATTGTTGCGATCCTGGCCGCAGATTGACAATCCACGGCTGTTTACGTGGACACGCCCACTCTTCGCCGATCTGCAGGCGGGACATTGAATCCCGCCTGTCCATTTGCTGTCGGGCAAAAAGCAAACGGGCCCGGATCACGGCTGTCGGGAGGGATCGACAGCCGTGATCCGGGATTGCATCCGGGACCCCCCTTTGCAGTGCCAGATTAAGCCTTTGGGGGGCCCGGGGTACTTTAGACAGGGGGGCCCCCCTTATCATTACTGTATATGTATATATATATATATATATATATATATATACACACACACACACACACATACATACATACCACATGAAAAGCCTGTGTTTGTCCCTCTGCCCCTTACTCTGTAGGAGACCTCACAGTCCTAGTGCTGCCTCTGATTAAAAACCCTCCCATGACTAAGCTGCTGCTGCTGTTCTCCATGGACCTGAGAAGCATGTAATGAGCTCCACCAATCAGAGCTCAGCACAAACCTCTCAGCCTCTGCCTTCTGGTGCAAAGTGTCATGGGACTTACTAAACTCCCAGTAATGCACTGCACACTTGTGCAATCAGTGTGCCTTGGCTCCCGATGCTCAGCACCATTAATCATTGTCACATTGGCAGATAGGTGAAGCTGCAGCACTACCCCACTCCCATGCACAATACCTTTAGCTAAAAAAAATATATATATATATTTTTTTAAATACATGCCAACCTCAGGGGCACTGACCCCTTGTGCCTCCATTATAATCCGGCCCTGCCCCTTTGTATCCATAATCAAACGAATACATTTTTCTAGACGGAAGCACAAGAAAAAAAAAAAATCACAAAACAAGCAAAACTTTATTTATATTTCCAGTGGGTTATATAAAGCTGGATGTGATTTTATCTAGTAGAATATACAAGATCAGTGCTCTGTTTGCATAATTGACACTTTAATACCTCTCATCTGTGTATTTTCTTCCCTTTGACCCTGGATAGAATATTTACCAGCCAGTCCCTGTCATTGAGGTTTGTAATAGTCTTATGTGCTTTTGTTTTTTTATGTACATTTTTAAAGATTTGTGCCTTTTTCCCCCCCATATTGTTTTCAGATGTCCTTTGTAGTTGCAGCTATCCTGTAGAGCATGACTCCGCCAACGGTTTTCAATTATCTGCTTAAATAACTGTCAGACTTTTTATTACAGCTGTGAACAATAAGCGAACATCTCCGGTGAGATGTATACTATAAAAGGATAGCATTGGTATGAGCTTACAACATGAGACACATTTGCTGCCAAAGAAAATGTCTAAAACTCGCCGCTTGTTAAACTGAAGCTACCAACTCCTGTACAAATAAGCGCAGAGGAATTAAAACCTTACAAAATGTTAATTATATAAAGTACCCAAATATCGAGTACTTGGGCAGGTCCGCAACTAGGGAGGGGTCGGGTTCAGTGGCGTAACTATAGCTCCGCAGCCCCTGCGGTGGCGGGGAGGCGCAGAGAAAGTTTGGGAGCCGGGGGTCTGCGGGGCTATAGTTACCCACTGCTGTCTCTGCCGGTACCTGCCTGCCGTGCCCGGTGCACGGTCCCGCCTCTCCTAGCGCTGGCTAGTGGCTCCTGCTGCTATAATGAAAACGGACACTTAGAAAATGGCTGCCCCCATACTGCAGACAGTTTTCTGTCTGCAGTATGGGGGCAGCCATTTTATAAGAGACTTTTCATTATAGCAGCAGGAGCCACTAGCCAGCGCTGGGAGAGACGGGACTGTGACGGCACCGGGCACGGCAGGCAGGTACCGGAAGAGACAGCAGCGGGGGGCGCCGAGGGGAGGGGGAGTGGGGGCGCAAAATAGGTAGTTACGCCACTGGTCGGGTTGTGATACCCATGCATGCACGGCTGGCGCCACCACTAGGCAGCTTTAGGCCTGGGGCGCGACATTTAAGAGCAGGTCAGCGGCATGGAGCAAGGTGAGTGGTGCCCCTCCCCCCGCCGTAAAGCCAGTTGAGCGTTGAGCCCCACCAGCACCGCTCACCCACACCACCGCTGACTTGCTGCGGTGCTCCCAATCCCCGCCCCCTGTGGACCTTGTGTTGTGCGCTGCATCCCCCCACCGTGGAACGGGTGGGCGGCAGGGCATCTCCCCCACCTGGGGCGCTGCATGCATGCATACAGGATGGAGGGGGTGATAGGAAGATAGTGGAGCCAAAAAACTGCTTTGCACTGGGTGATGAAAATCCTATTTCAGCCCTCATTTGGGACACTGTATTGGGTTTAGTTACTAAGATGGAATGTTGTCCATAGCAACCAATCAGAATCTACTTTCTATTTGGTTAGCACCTTCTAGATTGTAATAGATAGAATCTGATTGTTGCTCATCATCAAATCTTTAATAGAATGCCCGTCTTAGAGAATTAACCCCTATGATTCACTAAAGGTCATTTATGGAACTGCAAATTACAAATGCATAGCGCAAATGGCATTTTGTGACATCACGCACCATTCTGTGTTATGAGGAAGTGCATCACTAAGCATATGAAAATGTACTGCAGCCAAAGCAAGTAATGAAAAGAAAAGGGCCTGATTCAGTGGAAAACACAGGTGCCTCAATCAATGAGGGCTGAGCATGGTCAGGTTACACAGAACTTCCTTGCAGCAGAGATTTACCCAGGTGCTGCAATTAATTAGCAGAGCTCAGATCACACAGAACTTTCTAGCAGCATGGAGCAGAGCTGAACTGACAGGAGAAGTCACAAACCAGGTAAGCACCAAACAATAACTGAATGTTGTGACAATGTGTAACTTTTGCTAATGACTAAGTAATGCATGTGTAACTTTTGTCAATGTCTAAGTAATGCACGTGTAACTTTTGCTAATGTCTAAGTAATGCATGTGTAACTTTTGTTGATGTCTAACAAAACTTAGGCATGCATTAGTTAGAATTGACAAAAGTTAGACATGCATTAGGGCTGCATTTTGTTGGGAGTCAATTAACCTACCAGTATTTTTTTTTTTATTATGGGAGGTAACTGGAGTACCCACAGGAAACTCACACAAGCACTGTGAGAATGTACATACTGCATACAGGGCTGTGGTGATAACTGAACCTAAAATGTCAGTTCTGAGTCCATTACACCACAGTGCTGCCCATATTTACTTATTGTTTGTTGTGCAGTGTATTCAGACGCATAGGGATGGTGGCCCTGGTGGAGCTCAAGCTCCGGGAGGTGGAGAGGAGAGAGGGTGGGCAGGTGGCCCCCTCTACTCTCTCCTCCGCTGTGCTGAAGAAGCAGCAGATGCTAGCGGCGGGAAGCCAGTGCTTTAGTGAGTCCGTGATTGGCCCCCTAGGACAAAGACCATGTAACACCCCCCCCCCCCCCGCCGCCAATGAGCATATACTGTAACTCCCTCCTGGCAGCAAGCATGCAAATCCCCTGGCAATGAACATATAACTCCACCCTGGCAACGAGCATGTAACTCCCACCGGCAACAAGCATTTAACTTTCCCCTAGCAATGAGCATGTAACTTCCCCCCTGGCAACAAACATGTATCTTCCCTGGCAACAAGCATGTAAATGTCCCCCGAGCAGTCAGCATGTAACATCCTACCTGGCAAACGACCATGTAACTCTCCCCCCCCCCCCCTGGAAATGAGCATGTATCCCCCCCCCCCTGACAATGAGCATGAAACCTCTGGCAATGAGCAAGTAACCACCAGCAACGAGCAAGAAATCCCCGGCAAGGAGCATGTAACCACTGGCAATGCGCATGTAGATAAATAATAATCTGTAATTAATGTATGGGGCAGAAGCCTTACTGTGGGCATCATTTGTAAGGGGCATTTTTGTGTGGGGGACATAAAAAGGTGTCAGCGGCATAATTGCGTGGGGCATAATATGTAAAGGAATTATGGTGTTTGGCATCATGGGTAAAGTGCATTACAGTTTGGGTGGCGTAATGTGCATTACGATTTGTGTCACATAATGTGTAATGGACCTTATGATTTGTGTCGCATAATGTGCAATGGGCCTTATGGGTTGTGTGGCATAATATGTAATGGGCCTTGCATCACATAACCTAGGTACACCTACACCTCTGAGTGTATTATTTATCACCATCATTAGGATTAACTGCTGTGTCCTATTGTCTGATCATGGACCAGCAGCTAGCTTATACTTTACACTGCATTCACGTCAGAGAAACAGCATACGTGTCAGTAGAAATGGCTAGACTGGGAATGTAATCTGAAGGTTTCCTCTTGGTTAGCGCCAAAAATATCAGTAATTGGAACTGACTTTCTATAATGGTTTAAATGTTCCATCACTCCATCTATTAATGTATATTCCGATCTGGTGGATGTTTTGGCCAAATACAGTATGTCAGGAATACTCTGCCAGATGACCCATTCGGCCCATCCCTGTAATCTCTCTTTGGCTATCTTACAGTTTTGTGTATTTTTTTTGCTGTTTAATGTTACAGTAAGGGAGTATAGTCCCTGGTTTCACTTTCCATAGCAGTTCAGTTAAGCATATGGTCATGAATTATTATATACAAGACTTACTAGGCATTCCAAGTTATTATATAATAGATACGTCCCCACAAAGTTTATTTCTTTCATGCTCCTTGGGAGGTGGTTCATGCGAGGGGCCATGCAATCTGTGAACTACGTCCAGTTCTCCCATGGGGCCTTATTCAGGTTGGCTAGTAAACAGTGAAATTTGCTGCTTACCAAGCGCTGAAACGCCGCCCGGGCCGAATACCTGCCGCTGAATCCCCTTGGTACCATGCGAGGGGATATGTTCGCTAACACATCCCCTCGCATACTGTCGCTAGCAGGAGAATCATTCGATGGTCACCAACATCGAATGATTTATCCTGCCTTTGTAAATAAAAGTCAGTCTGAACTGACTTTTTTCCTTTGACACCAGCCACCTGCCCCCACCAGGCACCGGCCTGCCTGCATTCCTAGGGGGAACGCCCAGCACCCTATGATAGTCACCGAAAGCGTTCATACAGCAGCCCCAGAGGCAGAACTCTGGGAGGCAATGGAGTCATCTGCCGCTGGGCTCCTGCTCCCAAGGGGGCACCTCTCCTACCCTGCAAGTTTGAATCAGTTAATTGAAAGCCACTGATATCATTCTGTGGCTGACTCCCCCTCCCAGCAGGACCATATAAGTCACAGTTTCTTTATTTTGAAACATAATATACATTCAGTAACATACACAGTGGCGGAACTCCCGGAGGCAATGGAGTCATTTGCCGCCGGGTGCCAGGCTTACAGGGAGGCACTGGCTCCATTGCCTCCATTGTTCCGCTTAGTGCTGCTGCCGCCTGCCGCACTTATCTTACTCATAGCGGTGCGGCTATGTTATGCAGCAGCGCGGGTCAGCGGGCGGGTGTGGGCAGGCGCCCCCGTATTCTTGTGAGTAGTGGTGCGGGCGGGCGCCCCCCCCCTTTTGTTTGGGTTGCTCCCCCCCTCCCCCGTAGCCATGTGCGCAGCACCCGTGTCGCTGCTCCTCTCTGTCACCTGGCTGGGTCTAAAGTCGGCCTGAGCAAGCGATGAAGAGCCCGGAGTCAGGCGGCAGACAGTCCACTCCACACAGCCAGTGTGCGAGTGTGACTGAAGCAGGCAGGCGGCAGCTGTCATCTAAATGCCGGGAGCTGGAAGGGAGATGCGGCAGCCTTTGAGGGTAAGTCTATGAAGCCCCCTCTCTCACACTCTTGTTTCTCCATGAATCCTTTTCTCTCTTTTTTCTATGAAGGGGGGGGGGGGGGGGCAACTTTTATCTTGCCTCCGGGCAAAGTGAACAAACTTACGCCACTGAACATACATACATACATATATATTTACTGTATGTAAGGTGCAGTGTGTGTGTGTGTGTGTGTGTGTGTGTGTGTATGTGTGTGGCAATATTTATCTTGCCTATGGGCAACTGGGACGAACTTACGCCACTGAGCAGCCTTGAACATGCGTACATGCGTAGATCCGCACCATTGGTTCCTGGTACGAATATGTTGGTCACTAATGAATCAGGCCCATGGTCTCAAACAACTAGAAAGAAAAGGCTGACATTATGCTGAGTCTGCTTCCAACACTTACTGACCAGAGAATGACCCGGCACAACAAGCTTAAACTGTTTCCAGCTGTCAACATATCAAAAAACAAATCGACGGGGGGCTTTGTGGGGTGTGTTCCTCTTTGGCTTGTTCTGTGAAGGTAATATGAAATCTACTCCTTTTAAAACTGTAAATCAGAGACCACATCCTAATTTTTTTCAGAATGTACTCCTGTGTTAAGGAGCCCATACACGGTCCGTTGTGTAGGGCTCCGTTCTGTACTATGCGATGCGCGCTCCCGCGCATCACATAGTACGGTAGAAAAAGTATGTGCTGCACATACTTTTTGTACTAGGTACACATCGGAACGGATCGCAGTGCATGCACACTGCATGCACTAGGGATGCGATCCGATATGTACTTTAAAAGTACAGAACGGACCGAAAAAACGGACCGTGTATGGGGGGCATTACCCAATGCAATCCCAGTTTGCGAAGTCACATAAATAAGACTGTTCACCCCCCAAAAAGGGAAGTACTGGGTAAAAAGAAATGTTGGGCCTGATTCACTGCAGCAGCAGCTGTGCTCAGATATGTAAATGCCCTCAGGTTACTTAGAATTCTTGCAGCTGAAGTCAATAGAGCTGCCCACAGAATGGTACTGCCCTGCTCCGTTGCCTGCAATGATCTCCATAGCCGCCAGTGGCTTCTCGGGTCTTGGTTAGAATCATACCTCCCAACTTTTGAAATAGACAGGTCATGACTCCTTCACACACTTTGGGGCTTGGCCTAGCGAACAGGGGGTGTGGCCTCACTCATGCGAGGCCACGCCCCATTCTAATCACCGTGGGGGCATGTTCAGTGCTCTGTAAACGGCTGGCCATGTGCCAAGCCCCACCGTCTCCGGAAAAAAGACGTTGTGTACATGACCGTGCCGAAAAACAGGACTGTCCCGCAAAAATCGGGACAGATGGAAGGTATGTTAGAATTGGCAGGACCTGGGCCACCATTATACGGAGCATCCCCAGAAGTCAGGCAGTCCTCTTTTATTCAGAAGAATCCTTTGTTGTTTTCAGAATATTCTAGTATAAAAGTCTAGTAACAATAGGGTTAAGCATCAGCTTTTGCTTCCTGACCTGGAATAACAAAAATAAGGAACGGCTGAGAGTAGTATTTACCAAACCAGTCCCTGCTGTTACGTCATTACCCTGGCGGAGATCCCAGAGTCCTAACACTGGTATGACAGAAGAACATTGGATAGGGATACATTACTCTCACGTCCCTCTCATCTGATTTATGTAGTGCTCCTCAATGGACGAGACCGTTTGCTACATTTTTATGTTTTCATTCAGCTGTAGGTTCAGTGAAATTTTGGTTTTAATATCAATTTAAAGGGTTACATAACAAATGTATTAAGAAAACGGTGCCAATGGGTTTATTTACTAAGATGGGAGTTGCTAGGGGCAACCAATCAGATACTATCTATTATCTTCTAGAAGGTGCTAAATAAATAAGTAGATTCTGATTGGTTGCTATGGGCAACATCCCATCTGAAGTAAAACTCCCATTTTATTACATAAACCACCGGGATTATTGGTAGATCTCCCAGGCTATCGTGTGATGAGGTGGGTGAATATTTATCAGAAGAATTCAGGGGAGTGTGGGCAAATACAAATTATTTTTACATTTAAGAAAAATTATGTGTCTTTTCACCCAGGGGCATAGCCAGATAAAGGGGGGGGGGGCGCACAGTGGATACTGCACCCCGGGCCCTAATCTGTCAGGGGGCCCCCAGCCAGAGCACAGTGACATCACCAGCTCTCAGGATTCCCGTCCCAGTGTAGTACAGAGGCTGCTGCTATTCCTGCAGGTGACCAGAGAGATGATACAGTAGATTTAATTTGTCTATGTTTATTTTAGGTTGATTATGTTGCCTTTGTTCTACTACAAGAAAACTATGAAATAGTTGGTACTTGTGTAGTTTCACGGCGGCAGCTTAAACAACGTTGTAAGCGTAGTGTCTCCGCAGCAGCCCTGCGTAGTTAGCGTAGTCACTGTACTGTCCCCGGGAGCTGCAGCTCATGACCATCATGGGTGAAGGTGTAATAGGGGTTGCAGTGCTAGCATAGCGCTGAGTGGTGACAGGTCATGGTGGCACTTGTAGTTACACAGAAAAATAGACAGCCCGGCAAACCACTAACTAAATGTAGACAGTCTCAAAACCGCTAACAAAGGGGGCGTCTAAATGTAGACAGTCTCCGGGGTGACTATAGGGAGGCTAAAAATACAGACCGGCAAACCGATAAAAAATGGGGTGTCTAAATGTAGACAGTCTCCAAACCGCTAACAAAGGGGGCGTCTAAATGTAGACAGTCTCCGGGGTGTCTATGCGGAGGTTAAATATACAGACCGGCAAACCGCGAAGAAGGGGGCGTCTAAATGTAGACACTCTAGCATCTAGATTTAGTCGGGTATAGGGGTGCAGCATTAGTCAAAAATACACTGACCGGCAAATCACTGACAAAGGGGGCGTCTAAGTGTAGACAGTATGCAGAGTGGTATGGTGAGGCTCGGGGCGTCTAGATTAAGTCGGGTATGGGGGTACAGAGGGGTGCAGCGTTAAAAAGACTATTTACCTGCCGACCATTACATTTGCTGACCTAACAGCTGTCGACCTTAATTATTCGACCGATCGTCGATATAACTCTCATCAACCGTATGATCCCAACCCATCCACGCCAGCCCGAAATGTGGCAAGCGCACGCATTACGCATCCTCCCGATCTTTTCATACCCCCACTATCCACATTGGCGTGGAGTTGATTTTGTAAAGTGTGGGGAGCGCAGCGAGCCCGAAGTGTGGCAAGCACAGCGAGCCCCGCGAGGGGACACGGATTACATGTAAAGTAATCCGTGTCCCCTTGCGGGGCTCGCTGCACTCGCCACGCTTTGGGCTGGCGTGGATAGTGGGGGTGTTTCAGGAACACATTCACACCTGCCATTTCATACATCTGAGACAGTAATGACGACATGTGCTGCTGTGTGTGCATGTATACGGGGCACTGTTACTGTGTGGGCATGTATAAGGGGCACTGTTACTGTGTGGGCATGTATAAGAGGCACTGTTACTGTGTGGGCATGTATAAGGGGCACTGTTACTGTGTGGGCATGTATAAGGGGCACTGTTACCGTGTGGGCATGTATAAGGGGCACTGTTACTGTGTGGGCATGTATAAGGGGCACTGTTACTGTGTGGGCATGTATAAGGGGCGCTGTTACCGTGTGGGCATGTATAAGGGGCGCTGTTACCGTGTGGGCATGTATAAGGGGCGCTGTTACCGTGTGGGCATGTATAAGGGGCGCTGTTACCGTGTGGGCATGTATAAGGGGCGCTGTTACCGTGTGGGCATGTATAAGGGGCGCTGTTACCGTGTGGGCATGTATAAGGGGCGCTGTTACCGTGTGGGCATGTATAAGGGGCACTGTTACTGTGTGGGCATGTATAAGGGGCACTGTTACTGTGTGGGCATGTATAAGGGGCACTGTTACTGTGTGGGCATGTATAAGGGGCACTGTTACTGTGTGGGCATGTATAAGGGGCACTGTTGCTGTGTGGGCATGTATAAGGGGCACTGCTGCTGTGTGGGCATGTATAAGGGGCACTGCTGCTGTGTTAGAATAATGTGTAAGGGGCACCGTTAGATGGTGCATAATGTACAATAATGTAAGGTGAGAAGGAGGGGGCATTATTTTGCGTGTACCAGTCTGTGTAGCTCTATATGTGTGAGTGTGACACCAGTGCATGTATATGTGACTGGGATTGTCTTATTTGTGTGTCTGTGATTCTATACAAAACCATGTGAGTACAGTGGGTAATGTATGTAACGGGTGTGGATTATTAGATAAACAGTGTCTATGTTGACAGTCAACATGGTCAAAAGGTCGACATGAGAATGGTAGACACATGACAAGGTAAAAAAGTATAAACTGAGTGATTAACAAATTGAAAAGAAACATTGCTACTGATGTTAGATGTGATGTATATTTGGAAAAATGGCCTCAGCAACGAAGTCAAACTGCACTGTAGTTTATTCTACGTGTCATCATTCTAGCCACATTAATAATAAGAGCGCACCGTTAGCAGTACACCTTGATGATCACTCCATTTGTGTTAGCCACTCCCACAGCTCCCTTTGATCATGACCCAGATGGATATTCAAAGTCTGCTCAAGGTCATGTGACCAATGGAAGGACAATCTGAAGTTTCACGACTTCGGGCAGTATTCAATGAGAAAAATTTGCCCTGTTTTATGTCGAGTTTGTGCTTTTTTCGCCTTGGACTGAGCATTTTGCTTTCCAAAAGCGAGCAACCCTTTTCAATACACAGAGCAGCCAGCAGGGGGCCGGAGCTCTCGAGCCGCTCATTAGATATTCATATATTCACTGCATCCGATCATTACATATGCACTATCGGGTGCAGTGAATACTGGGTCCCCCGCTGGCTATAGGGGGGGGGGCAGCTTGTGCTGCCTGGGTCCCGGGGAGCCCACCTCCCCTCCACATATGTTCTGGGGCAGCCAGGGAGACTTTAATCTCCCTGGCTGCCACCGTCCCACGGCTCCCTGCCAGCTCCCTGCCGCGGACGCTTGTCCGCTGCAGGGGTTAAGACTCCCCGCGAGTGACGGCGAGTCTTAACCACATTGAATAGAGGGAGCAGGAGTGGCAGCGAGCCCTCCGGAACAGGGCGAGTGCATGGCGAGAGAAAAAATCTCTCGCCATGCACGGCGAATTTTTTTCATTGAATACTGCCCTACATCTGAAAACATGATAACTGTTTACTTCAATAAGAATCAGGTGTAATCAGCAAACGTCATCCGGTTGTGTTATGTGACTCCCTGGAAGGTACATTATGGCAATAATACATACACATTTCTACTGGGTAGGCTGTTGGTGGTCGAAATGTCTGAATGCACCAGGTCCCTGGCTCAATAAATATTTAATCTGTCTCATCAAACTCGTATAGTTCTGAACTAGAAATGATAATGCAGCCATCTGGATAACTCTATTACTAAGACAAGATAGCCAAGATTGATGACGGATACCAGGAGTCAACATTTTCATACATGGGAGATCTCTTGCATATAAACACAGACAAAATGAAAGTCTGTGAAATGTTATTGTGCCTATTTGGAAGGGATACCCAGCGGTAGATTGTGACAGACGTCAATTTGGCTTCTAATGTATTCCAAGGGTCTGACTAAGACTCCGATTGTAAAATATCCCTATGTAATACCAGTCACATTGTCGCTATTACATACATCAGCAATAGGTATAGATGACAGTAAACAGATAGTGGGCTGCTTCCGTTTGAGGACTTTGCTGTACTCTGGCAATGTTAGGTTTGGGATTTTAGAAGTAAAAGCAGGGTTGCCTAATGGCCGGGAAGGTCCCAGAAATCGTGATCCCCTCCTGACCCCCTGGAAAGGGGGGCAAACCTCCCGCATTTCTGCAGGTGTTCCGCACCCCTCCCGTTGGTGGCGGTCGGTGGGACCAAATGACACTTTTGCGTCATTGTAGCCCCACCTCCTGCTTTGCAATACATGCAATACCGGCATTGCATGGCAGGGGGTGTGGCCACGAGGACGCATTTGCACTGGCCGTGCCCCTAAAATGTGTCACATCGCTGTAGTCCCGCCCCCACTGCACCACAGGGCAGTAGGTGTGGCCTAGCAGGCAATGCAAAGTGATGCGTAGTATGTGTGAACTATATACATAACTTTTTTGTATGATTTGTAAATCTGGCCATACATGAGACCAACTTGGATCCAACCAGCCAACTAGTTGGCTGGTTAAAGAAACATCTGGTAATGGATGGGAACAAAGGACAATTAGCAATTTGCTCCCATACCCCATGGACAAAAACAATCATCATGTTCTAGACCAAAAAGACACACAAAACATGTCCTAGTACCAGCACACCAAGGGGCATCAGCAATAAGATTTGAAAAACCACATACTGTAGTAGTAGATAATTCAGAGATCTTACTTACATATATTTGTAAATATATGGCAAGACCCCAGGACCATGTCAAGGCTTCTCTGATACTGGACACATTTAACTTGTCTGAACATTTCCATCTGAACGTCATTTCTTCCCATATATTACCAGATTTTCATTACAACCCAGCCAGCTCGTTGGATGGTTAGATTATAGTTGATTTAGGGAATGACATAACTAAAGGCTTTCAGGTCCCTGGCAACTTCTCCTATTTGGCCAAGTTATTAGGGATCGTCAAAAAAATTACCAGCAGTGCCAGCTGGGTAAGGGGCGGAGGAGCCTATATAGGACACTATCTTGCCATGCTGCCTCCATGTCTAGTCTGTAAGCAGTGCCGATGTGGTTATAAAGGTTTGGCAGTATTAGTGCGTTGGCTTTGTATTGTTTTAGTAGAAGTCAAAACTCTAAATCAGTAAATAAAAGGAAGGATGTCAGCATGTCTCCATGATGCTGCAGCTGCGGTACCAACATAGCTAAATAGGAAAACAGCATACAAGGAGGGAGAGGTACACAATGCTAGTAAGGGAACCCGCGAGGACAAAGCCCTCCTCAGCCCACTGGCAGATGATCCTCCTAACAGATGTGGCCCCTTGGCTTTTTGAAAGCTTATATTTACTCTAGTATATGGCCAACTGTCACTCTCTGCTGTGGTGCTTCTAGCACAGTGTGGTCTGTATTTCAGCACTGATATGTAGCCCAGCCTGTGCTACAAGCACCAAGCATAGAGTGACACCTCAGTCAGGGAAGAGGAACTGCATGGGGTTTGAAAGATGCAGGATGCTAGAATGAATACTAAGCATGTAACCAGTTGTGTTGAGAGGGTGGGGGGGGGGGGAGCGGGTACTATTTGCCTGCATCTGCTGGAGGGGCCTGGGTCCCCCTTCCCCGTTGCCGGGAGCCGGGCAGTGGGGAGACAAATGACAGGCTGCCACCACAGCACAGCCTCTCTCTCAGAACACAACACACTGCTCAGTGCCATGTGCTGAGCGGGGGAGAGAAACAACTGCAGCAGCAGCTCGTCATCTCTCTCCCTCTCGTTCATTTTTTTTTCACAGGGGTGTGGCCACACCCCATCCTGGAGGCCTGCCCCTGCCAGTGGCCACACCCCCTTCAATTTACCAGGACCCTGATTGTAACAGATGCTAATATACGTGCTGGTGCATACGTGTATGTTGAATCGTGATACAACCACCTGCCCCATAGGTAAGCTGCTGTTGCGCAGTGCTGAAACATCATACAGTATTTTATGGTTTTGCTATGGACACTTTCCAACCCTCTGTATGTTTGGAGAGATCATGAGAAATACAGTACATACTCTGATATGTGGCCCATCCTTATTAAAGGAAAACAACTTATCAGGTTCCTGTGAAATGTTGGGAGAAGCTGACTTTTCATTGTGGAGCACTGAATAGATGATATGAATTAGGAAAGATGAACTTGGAACTTGTGCTGGGTGTGGATTTCTCACACAATGAAGACACCCGTCACGTATAAACAGAGACACTGCCTTCTGCGTATATCACTCAGGAAACACATGCTGGCGGAATTGAACGGTCAAGTGAGGCACAAGCTTGTCCTTAGATGTTCAGAGACAAAGGTATTGTGGAAGAATAACAATCTCTGTGTAAGAGGTGATCATACTGTTCTGATGTTAGAAGGGCAACTAATCAGATAACCAACAACAGATTCGGATAGGGGGGAATTCTCTTTTGATATTTTTCTGTGTTGTAAAAACTAAAGGCAAACTGACCAAATAGTCACATAAATAAAACAAGCGACATCATAAGTTGGATTGTAAGCTCCACAGGCCCGATTCAGGGCTGCTCGCCACAGCTGTTGACTATCGATGTACTGAGCATGCGTATGGGCCACAATGCGCGACGAATGGCTGCAATCAAGTCCTGCTCATTTTTCTGTTCACTGCCCGTACGCATGATGATTGACAGGAAGTGGACATGAGGAGGCGGGAACCGACGGTTTCATGGGAGTGCCAAGAAAACTGCTGGGCGTGGCAAAAATAATAATGGGAGTCTCAGGGAAAACGTAGGCCTGCAAAAGCCTTATTAGGGGAGGGTGTGTGTGTGTGTGACATCAGTAGCAGGCCGGATGTTCATCGCAGCGCTGAGCAAGTTTCATGCTATGCGGCGGCTGCGATGACTGGTGCTCAGTGTAAAAATCATTTGATGGTGAGCGGCTTCTGGCGGGACTTGGACATATTCATGGCTGTGCGCTCAGGTGTGAACCAGGCCCTTTGTGACAGAACACCATTTTTGTGTTGTCTGTGTTCTTGCTGTATAATTCTCACTTTTCTGCTTGTACGTTTGGTACAGCACTCAGGGAATCATACAAATGGGGGCAAAGGACAGGCAATGGGGTCATCCAGAAGATAAACCCTTGTGGCCAGAAAGCAAAACAAATGTTCTACATACAGTGACAGGTTTAGAAGCAATAAATGTAAAATTTACAACATTTGAAAGATTTTAAATGAATAGACTCAAAAATGTGGCAAGTGTGGGCTTCTCCCGGATATCACAGAGGAATAACCAGGGACGTGCGGTGAGGTAAATGGATAAGGTGTCCCTGGCAAGTACCAGAGCCAGATTTGCACACAATTTATGAGCCCAGGGGTACATGCTGGCGTTATACACATGTGCAGCAGTATACACTGCTGGAGATTCACTGAGTTTTAATAAGAGATGTGCAGAAAAGGTAGCCAGGTGAGGCACTGCCTCATCTGCCATAGACTTTTTACTCCAGAGTTTTGACTATAGATTTTTTTAATAGATTCTTTGTATTTTTGACATACTTTATAATTTAAAATGCCGGCATATATGCTAGTATGACAGGAAAGGCTGTGCCTCACCTGCCTCAACCCACCACACTCCACTGGGAATAACGTGCCTGAAAAACGCTTGGTCAGGTGATAGCCATCTGCACGCGTGTTGGTGGACTATAAAGACTCCGGGACCATGTGATCCTGGTCACACTCTTCCAGCATTTAGCCACTTTATGGGCCTGATTCGGAGTCACCCAGGCAGTGGTGCTTAAAGGGGGGTTATTCTTTGACCGGGCCTATTTGAGGATCCTGGTGGGAGTTTGGGCCTCGCTGTCCTCCCTTCCCACTTTGTAGAAAGTGTCAGCAATATGGGCGGGGGGGGGGGGGGAGAGGAGTGACTGCTGCTGCTGTCGACTCAGGGGAGCAGGCGATTTGGAAACAGCGAGTGAGGGGGGAGCGTTTACTATTGACAGCAGGCTAACAATGCTTCTCGCCGTATAGTCAGCCGCTTGCCCCTCCGATGCATTGAATATACCCCTATGTATTCACTTCCCTTCATTGAACAGTACTATAGCTGTGTAGTTGCATTATTTTACCCTTAAGACACTATGGGGAAAATGTACTAAGATGGGAGTTCACATGCAATGGTGCTATGGGCAACCAATCAGATACTGGGCCAGATTCTCTAAACTTCAAAAGTGATAAAATGGAGAGTGATAAACAGCCAGCCAATCAGCTCCTACCTGCCATGTCACAGACTGTGTTTGAAAAATGTCAGACAGTAGCTGATTGGCTGGCTGTTTATCACTCTCCATTTTATCACTTTTGAAGTTTAGAGAATCTGGCCCACTATCTATTATCTTCTAGAAGATGCTAAATAAATAAGAAGATTCTGATTGGTTGCCCATAACAACATACCATGTGAATTGAACTCCCATCTTAGTACATTTCCCCTATGTAATTCTTAGGAATGTGCCGTTGCGATGTCTGACTGGACGCATATGTCACGGATGGTAGACAAGCATGGCTGCTCTTCCTACAATTCTCCAATTAGCAATGTTATTAGTTGCATAGTGCCATTGTGATGAAATGAATCTCCCCCAAATAATAATTGATGTACAACATGGGCATGTGAAGCAGCAGCAATTGTATTAGACAGAACCTAACTAGTAATAATGAACGCAATTAAAGTAGGTTGTATAAGAGAAAAGAAGAACCCTAACTCAGAGCTCTGTGTTCAGACTCTGGGCGAGATTCTCTACCACAGAAATGCGGTAAAAACCCCGTTATCGGGGTTTTTACCGCATTTCTGTATTCTCTAACCTCCCTCCGCAGTGTCACCGCTGCGGAGGGAATCTCCAGCAAAAGCTGGCGGTTCCCTGCAGAAGCCTATGGGCTTCTTACCGCAGCGGTGTGTGAGGGATCCGTCACGGATCCCTCCCAGCATGCCCTGCGGCCGGCGCGTCAGTCTGCGCATGCGCAGACGGACTCCCGGGTCGTAGACCCGGAAGTCCAGCAACGGCGCCGCATCGCAAGGGACAGCTCTTATCGCAAGAGCTGTCCCTTGCGTTAATGACCGCATATTTTAGAGAATATGCGGTCATTAGGAATGCGATGCCAGGCGAAGAGGGCTGCGGATTTTAGAGAATCCCGCCCTCTGTAGGTAGCTGGAACAGAAAGTTCTGACACTGCAGTAGAGATCCTCTGCTTCATCCGTACTCTGGCAGCAGGCAGACTTACTGGGTCAGACAACAGCCTTTAGCACAAACCCTGAATCCTGGAGGTGGTCAGGCAGCGTACTGGGACCAGTCTCCGGCAGGTTCTTTTCCAGCGAGTTAATTACTGGATGCACTTTCATCTAACTTATTGGGTATTACATGTGCCAATCAAACCAACATAGGTTTGACATTACATAGGCACTCAGTGCTACCAACCACTAAACCAAGCAGTGTAGCCCCTCACCAGCACCAACACTTCACAAACTGACACACTGTATAATTAGAGGAGGACTTCTCCTGCGATGGGTATACTGGTAATATACTGGTGACACTGGCTCTCTGAGTACCTGTGATACACAGTGTTTTCCACTTAGAGAGGATTTATCAGCACATTGGTGACAGGAGAAATTTATATCTAGCCACCGTCTCACTGCCATCAGCCTGCATCTGTAACCGCGATCTGCAGATCTACTTGTCTGTGGTCCCGGTGCTCCTCCTGGCGACTGCTTATGAAAACTGACCCTGACAAAATGGCTGCCACGAACGTTGAGTTACCACCTCATCCCTTTACTTCCGGACACATATTAATTACACAGGTTCTGTGGCTGGCTGACTTCAAGACTCCATTTCACCTGGTTTTAAACTGCCACAGAACCTGTGTAATTAATGTGTCTGGTATTAATGGGATGAGGTGGTAACCCTACCCTAACGACAGACCATTTTCAAGGATGCTAGAGAAGTCGCTGCCTCCTCTAGCATTCTCAAAACTGTCTGCTGTAAGGGGGCCCAAGGTGCCTACACTTGCTCAGCGCCTCCCCGCCTATGCGGGGTCTGCGGCACTATTGTTACGCCACTACAGGCATTATGCAAGCTAATACAATCAGGTGATTGGGATTTATATTCTCTTGAACCTCTATAGCCCAACAACAGGCTGTTTTGAGTCTCTCATAAGCGCAGAGATGCAATTTTGCCAATGCTAATTATTCGGTTATAAAATTTATATTCCAGCTAATCCACTTATATTGCATTACGAAAATGTAAGAAATAATAAGAATATTTCCCGTACGTAAAATCTATGCAGCTCTCAATCTCTGATTAAGGTTCACTTGATTAAAAATGCAATTGATACATTTTCTGATGTTAATGATTTAATTTCCCTGACATACACAACAGCACATGACTAATTAAATTCCAGCCTGGGGCAAGATTATGTTTCCAGACAGTAAATATTTTTATTTTTATCCCATTGAAGCTGAACAGTCAAAAGAGTAATTGCCGTAGAAGTATTAAAAACGAAAAGTGAAAAACAAACCTTTCAATTATTAAAATTTAATTAAAAAATTCTAAGCGATGTTGACATCGGCCATTGCTTTTCACTGTTACAATATTTTCAGGCTTAAACTAGTAAAGGCAGTATTTTTTTTTGTTAGGCTATTCATGAAATTTTAAAGAACACTATCCCCTAATAATTTTAGGCAAGAACCCCAAATTAGTAAGCCACACCCCTTTTACCACAGATAATTTGAACTGATGAAAAATACGGACATGCAAAGCTTATAGAAGGATCATAGGGGCATGAAGTAACTTCCACCTGGCAGTGGGCATCACAATAATGCCTGCTGTGAACATGGATTTACCTCAGGTATTATAGAAATACACAATTATATTCACTTTAATCCCAGAAAGTAATGCTTACTTGCCAACACTCTTGGGAACGTCTGGGAGAATATTTCTGGACGTCTTGAAAGGTGGCCACCTTTCTGGCAGCTGCCTGTTACTGCCACTTAACTTGCACTGAATCATGTCCTTAAGGCTTCACTCCATTACTTTGGAATGGCACTAATTACTCCATTTTATATCGGGGGAGGGGCAGCAAGGAAGTTGGCGTGGCATCACGCATCTGCACTGCCAATTTAAAACCACCACACCCTCATTCCCACGCACCATTAAGGTTACCACTAATTTATACTTCTACATCAAATCTTTGGGGGGAGATTTAACAAAGATTCTAAAGAGGTCAAAAAGGGGTGTTACCCATGGCTACAAATCAGATTCTAGTTATTTACCTAGTACATTCTTTAAAATGATAGCAAGAATCTCATTGGATGCTACAAATATAGCTGCGCTCAGTTTTGTCACAGTGTGTCCCAGTCGTGGACAAAAAATTTGAAAAATTCATGTCAACCTTTTGACTGTTGACCTTCCCATTGTTGTCCCAATGCTGGTGTTGACCTTCCACCTCTGTTGATCTCTCCCATGTCGACCTATTTCAGGTGTCGACCTAAGGCCTTTTGACCCAATGCATGTCGAACTTAATAGGGTTGACTTTGCTATCTAAGTGATATGTTTTACATACATTTATCACCATCAGTTGCATGGAGCTGCAGCTAATCATAGCCCAGTGTATTAAGTCGCACCCATGACATCGTACCGTGGGTGCGATTTGCTTGGCTATGCGGGTGACTACATCTGTACAACTACATCCGTATATGAAACCCCATTACTTGTCTCTTTAGGAGATTGATAAATCTCCTACATGTTTCTGCCCTTCAAAACTTCTTCATGAGATAGTTTCATCAGTTTGCCTCATTACAGGCACAGACTTATCAATAACAAAATCTTCAGGTTTTCTGGGAAGTTCTCCGGGAATCCAGGAATAGCTCACTCAAGGTTTACTGACTGGTTGCTGGCTGGCAGGCATATTGGTAAGCTCAGCCTTATTCAATGTTGGATTCCGACTGTCAGAACATCCCAACAGTCAGAATCCCGGCCTGTTTACGCCCGGCCCAGCAGAAACTCCACCGCCATAATTCAATGTTCTGCCAGTTGAGTGTCGGAAAGTGGGCATGTCGACGAAAACAGCCGCGGAATCTTGAGAAACGTCCGTGAATTTGACAAAACAGATCCAACTTGTTTTAAAGTCGGAAATGTTTTGTCAAAATACGCCTTCAATGCTGTCGGAATTGGCAGCATTTCCCCCTGTCGGAAATAGAGCCCAACATTGAATACCCCCTTACTGTTGCCAACTAATATCGGCAGGGAGAGGCGTATAGGTCTCTTAGCAAATTGCAGCAGCTTATTTTCACAGACAGAAAATCTTTGAACTCACTTTATATTAGTAATTGAACCTAAAGATTTTCCCTTTACTGGTTATTCACTTATCTAATCATACAATCAGAAATCCATCTAATAGCAATGGGAGAAGAGAAAAGGGATTCACAGAAAGTGACTAAAGAACTCCCCTGCAAAACATGTGCAACCTTCTCGGAATACAATGGATCCCAGCTGTAACTTCTGGTTCCGGGTCATGTTGCTATTGGAGCCTTATTCATAGAGATGTGTATGTACATTGCTCAGGGGTCTGATACTGGTTTATTATGATCCATACTTGCCTACTTTTGAAATCTAGTTTTAGGGAGATTATAGTTGGTAGTAGAATTTTGCACAGCGCACCATTGAGGGGGCGTGTCATGCTCCACCCAAAGGGCATGTCTAGTTCCATATTTGGAGAGATTGTGAAAAGAGATTGTGAACTTGGCAACTAGAAGCATGGGTGTGTACTGCTACATCTGAGAGGAATCTTTTATTATGACTTATATCCAAATGTAGATGAGCCCCAAAGCAGTTAGTAAGAGCTAACATACTGTAATGTAAATGTATCTGTCTCTCATTCCTTTTTTTCCACAAAATGTAACAGTGTAATGTAGGCTAGGTGAAATGAGGGAGATTGCTAGACTAATGGGGGAGAGAGGGAGATTGCTGCTAATTCAGGGAGTCTCCTGCAGAATGCAACTATGTTGTGATCACTGTCGTGTCCTTGGGCAATAGCAACTAACTCTGCCAGGACATATAAACACATGGACTAAACTGCACATGGAAGATGTAAAGATATTGATTTATTAAAAGTTGCAGGAAGCCCTGTAAGCATATAAACCGCCTATAAACTGAGGTCATCTAAAGGTGGAAATCATTTTGTAATATTATTAAAAATTCTGTTACATATGAGTCATTTCCTCAGAGTTTGTGACCTGGATCTTTGAGTCTCAGTGAGTATGACAGAGAAGAAGTAAACCAATAGACATTTTGCATAAAAAAACATCCTTGATATAAATCAGAGGCCTCCTCTATGTTGAGAGAGAGAGAGAGAGTTACCACCTAGACCGGGACCTCAATCACTCATCCAGACTCTGCAGTAATCCCGGATGGTGGTAACCCTATGGCATGCTTAGACTGTCTACAGCGTGTTTTTTTTTTAAATAACGCAACACTAACTACTAATGTCAACATTTCACTATATCAGCATAACTACTTTTTATATTCTGGTGTCGACATAATGGATGTCGACTTGATGAGAGCATAACCACTAGGAAACGGTTGAGCCAGGGGGACATAGTGGCATCTGCCACTGGGCCACTACCATTTTACAGGGTTCAGGGTCTCTGGCTTTGGCCCAGTGATGGGCAGAAGAGACTTGCCAGTTTCACCGGTTGTGTTCTAAACACATCTGCTTGTCTCCTATTCCCCTGTCACATACCTTTTCCTACAGCGACTGGTTGTGTGAGGCTACTTGCTGACTGGTGGCCGGCTCTCGCTATCCACCAATCACAGTGGTGGGATGTATCTCCAAACTGATTGGTAGATGACTAGAGCTATGTGTCTGAACCAAATGTGTCCAATGAAGACCATTGGACACATTTTTGTGCAGTTGTCACCATTCCGTAGTGCAGTTCCCGAGGAAGGTTTAGGTATATCACCTACCGGCCTATCCGTATGGGAGCTGAGCAATAAAGATTTTAGTGAACCAAGTTTATCATTGCCGCGTGCGAGGCTCAGCTCACGTGACAGTATATGAAGCATGGAGGAACGCGGCGCTCGGCCATGTACCCGTGCGACGCAGGGTCGGGTCGCTAGTTATAAATAAAATTAAACCTACATTTACTGAATTAACATTTTACAGTGTCATTTTGTACTTTCACTTGTTTTTTTACTTTCTGACCGGCTGGATGTTTGGGGTCATGTTTGACCATCAGATACAGGGTTCCATCTAAAGCTAGGTAGAGTACACCTAAAATAATACTCATTAAAGCCCATATTCAATATGCTGTCATAATGCCCTCATTACAGGGTCTCTTCCCTACTGGCATGAATCTGATACTGTGAGATGGTACATAGGAGAAACAAACTGTCTATGGGCCCGATTCAGACAGGCTTGCTAAGCTGCGTATATTCACAGCCTGGCGAGCAGGTTAACACCCCGGCGAATGCAAGCCTCCTCCCACCCCCCCGCCGCCACCAGAATCCCCTCACTTTGCTGCGAGCGGATGTGTACCACTACACTACAGCTGCCCGTCTTCTGTGAATTGGGGGCGGGAGCGCTGACGTCATGTGACATCAGCCTGCCTCTAGCATGCAGGGGCATGCCTGTGTTCGATGGTGTCAGCCCAGCGTTTCTATGGGCACGCCCAACGTTTTGTGGGCTCACCCATGAAACCCCAGCTGCCCAACCCAGAACGCCCCATGCCTGTCAATCAAGCAGCGAGCACCTGCTGCGGAGGTGTGCACATGCGCATTAGCAGTAACCCAACATCGGAGACAGGGCTGAATACAATGCTCAACGAGCAAGTCTGAATTGGCCCTATCTAATTACGGGTATGGATCGTTAGGTCGACACTCCTTAGGTCGACAGGCAGAAGGTAGACAATGCAGAAAGTCGACGCGTGTTTTTTTTAGGCGTCTACCTCTAGACGTCTAGTTCTGGACACTGTCTAAGTCAGGCATGTCCAAACTATGGCCCTCCAGCTGTTGTGAAACTACAAGTCCCATCATGCCTTGCCACAGTTTTGCTGTTAGGGAATGCTAAAACTATGGCACGGCATGCTGGGATGTGTAGTTTCACAACAAACAACAGCTGGAGGGCACCAGTTTAGACATGCCTGGTCTAAGTCTACGCCAGCCCCTCACTATGCTTGGCACACTATTTTAGTCTCCCTCCATGCCCTAGTGGATGGTACTGTAGGTTATGATATACTGCCTGTTCTGGAACCACAGTGGGGAAAAAAAATCAAAAAACCTTCCACTGGTCGACCTAAGGATACTGTCAACCTTCAGTCCCTGTTGATCTTCTAAAAATTTACAGAGCATCATCTCTGTTAAATAAAACAATGGCGTGGTGGTTTATACCGGTGGAATAGGGAATAGCTCACCCCCTTTTATCATGCATTGCCATATGATTTTCAATATCACACCTATACAATTAAAGTGATAGTGCCCTAACTGAAGCTTCCTTTACTGGCGATGTGTATAAAATGTTGAATAGAGACAGACATATACAGTGCAAACAGAAAGTTAAGGTGCATACACACTGGGTGACTATGCCCAGCGTGTATGGACAGCGATGGGGAGGATCGCATTGCACAGCTCAGTGCTATGCGGGAGCACGCAGCAGCACTCACTGCTCATTGCTATGCCATACACACTGGGCGGCTTTGAGCTGAAAGCTGCTCAAACTTGCTGTTTTGAGTGGCTTTCAGCTCAAAGTCGCCCAGTGTGTATGGGACTTTAATCTTTCTGCTGTGCCTAAAGCTGGGTACACATATATACAATCGTCGGGCCGTTCTTCCAATCTGGGGGCAAACGGCCGTTCGGTTGTATAGGTGTGTACGCTGTCCCAATTGCTGCTGTGCGACCGATAAACGGCCAAAAACGCTCTTGGCCGTCCACGGTCGGTCGGTCGAAGGTTCTTTGCTGCTTAATATTTCATCCGACAGGACGGCTCCATATCGGAACAAAAGTGAAGTGTGTACGCACGTTCGATCGATATGCTTGACAGTTTGACAAAGCACGGTGGTATGCTGCATTATGAGAGACCCTGTAACCCTTTGCCTGCTGTTTTAACTAATGTGTGTTTAATGCCTCACTGCTCAACACTTTAGACGCATCACTTTAAGACATTAATCAATGTTGAAGTTTTAATAGTGTGTTATGGTGCCCTGAAAAGAGCTTCCAGCCCACTCTATTAAAACTTCAACATTGATTAATGTCTTAAAGTGATGCGTCTAAAGTGTTGAGCAGTGAGGCATTAAACACACATTAGTTAAAACAGCAGGCAAAGGGTTACATGGTCTCTCATATACTTCTTCTTGCGATTGTTTGGACGGGAGTACATCGGACGTCGCAAGTAAAATTGTACATATGTGTACGCGCAGAACGGTTGTATGTTTTGGACGGCCGAACGTGTATTCGGTCGATCGAACGGTCGCAAGAAAAAGGAAATTGTACATATGTGTACCCAGCTTAACTGTGCAGGAAAGACCATTATTCCTCACGGCTAGAACTACATTCAACAAACCTTGTGCAAACAACCAGTGGCTCTCCTGGTGTGGCGGAACTGCAAATCCCAGCATGCCCTCTTACAAGCCTTTAGATTACATTTCTACAACAACGGAAAGCTTCCTAACATTTTCATAGCACCATAGACAAAAGTGGCCACCAGATCCCATTTCTTTTGTCTACTACAATGGCCTTATTTTACTCGCCCCGAAAATCCCGATAATGATCACTTTCTTTTTCCTCGCATTCTCTGTCAAATATTTTACTGGGAACATTAAAATAAAAAACACATTTCCAAAACCGTGTCATTCATTCAAACTCCCCTCCTCCATTTCATGAAATGTAAAGTTGGTTCGGTTCTACAAGTTCTTATGTTTTATAATCTCTTATAAATATACAACTGATATAAATGGAATAATTCACGGGTTAGTCATCTTCACTGTATTAGCAGTCGCCCTTTAATAAATGCGTCATTCTGTCATCTGTCAGTGTAGCACAATACCCGCATTAACACGGACAGTGGGTGTATTTTGCATACTGATCTAATGCATTCTTTTAGAACAACGGAGCTTATAGAACATTGCTTTTCTGAATAAGTACAATGCACCAGGCGTAATGTTTGACTTGAGTACGTCCAACATGCCAATGCAGGCTTTGTGCACGGTCTGGCAATATAAAATGAGAACACTTTATGATTTGTCACCGGGTCATCCTCAGATTAGAGAATATAGTTCTTTTACATCTCAGTATAACACAGCTGCTGGCTGAGGAGTAATACTCGTAGTAAGCATTTATTTCCTGTGCCTGGGCTAATGGAGTGCCAGGTGACCCGTAGTATATAGACACTTCAATGTACTAAGGAAGAGAAACTCGTTTGAGTAGTGGCTCACCAGATCCTCCAAATGATGCCTCATAGGGCACATTGATGGCAGTAGGGCCTCCAAAAATAGGATTCCTTACTGCGGCAATGATACTTTGGCTTTGAGTCCCAGAGGAGAGGTTTACAGCATACTTGCCTATTTTTGAAAACTAGTTTCAGGGAGATTATAATTGGTAATAGAATTTTGCACAGCGCCTCACTGAGGGGATGTGTCATGCTCCTCCCAAAGGGCTTGTCTAGTTCCATATATGGAGAGATTATGAAAAGAGATTGTGAATGTGGCACCTAGAATCTTTTAAAATGACTTATATCCAAATGTAGATGAGCCACAAAGCAGTTAGTAAGAGATACTATACTTGGTAAAGTGCTGGGAAATGGTGCTGATGATTCAATGTAAATGTATCTGTGTCTCATTCCTTTTTCCCCCCAAAATGTAACAGTGTAATGTGGGCTAGGTGACATTTGGGAGATTGCTAGACTAATGAGGGAGAGAGGGAGATTGCTGCTATTTCAGGGAGTCTCCTGCAGAATGCAGGAGGTAAGGCAGCTATGGTTTACAGTAAGGTAATTCTTTTTGTCCTGGGCTTTGTCCAGAATCAAATCACATTTATCAACTGGGGATGAGTTTGTGTGGTTCTCAAACAGTCCCCCTCTGCTGACTGTGTGGTTGACTGGTTAAGATGGCCATACACTTTTCCGATTTTGGCCGATTTCAGTAGATTTTGACAAATCGGGCCGATAAATCAGATGATAACTTGCAAAATGGATGTGTTTAAGCTCCGAGCGGATGCGTGGTCACTTGTGAATCCGATCAGAGTGCCTACATCGCTTGTTGTGCACTAATGATATATCGGACACAGCTGGCGGTAGTTCAAGGGAGTCGGTTAAGACTTCTCCCCTCTGAGAAATCGCAGTAGTGTATGGGGGCCTTTAGAAATGTATTATTGAATGAAATGTTAAACAAAACTTACTTATACCCCTTTCACATCGCAAATGCCGGGTCGTACTGTGGATTTGGAAATGGGTCCGTCCAGGGAGCAACCCTGCATTTGCAAGGTGAAGCTCCCCACAGCAACCTAACATGAGGAGGCGGGGAGTAGCAGCGGCACATCATCGGGGGGAGGCAACTCTTGGAGCTGCCTCTGCCTCCTCCTCATAGTGTGAAACCAACTTGTTCTTCCTTACGATCCAAGCGGGCATAGAGCTATATTATAATAGTGTGCCGAGTGCTGCAAGCCAGGCGAGGGGATGTGGTACACTCATATGGTGCATATGTCAACAAAGACAACCCCCAAAAACCACGTTGAATTGGCATGTCAACATTTTAAATGTCAGCATTTTGACCATGTCGGCATAATGCATGTCAGCTCTTTAAACATGTCGGTATATTGAAATGTTATATTGCCCCAGTATGGATGTTGTAGTGCAGCGGTGGCCAACCCGCGGCTCGCGAGCCGCATGCGGCTCGCCGAGCTGTAAACTGCGGCTCCAGCCTCCCGTCTGCAAAGCGGGGTTTTGAATTTGGCTCTTGAATGACGTTGGCTCTTTGGCTTGACAACTGATATTTTTCGGCTCTTTGCCTCTGACCGGTTGGCCACCCCTGTTGTAGTGGATTATGGTGTAATGATGTACTGCATGCTGTATCATCCCAGTCCGCTTCACATCTGGACACACAGACATGCAGGAGGCGTAGTGATGAGGTTAGAGTGGAACCCAGCCAAAATGCTGTACCTTCATGTGAGCACCAGGCGCAGATCTGCAGAGATTCCAGAGAAGGGAACAGGTTTTAGTGATAAAACATCTTAGAAGATCTCTCACCGTAACTCTCGCTGTGACAAATATAAATTGCTCAATTATGAACATGTGGCCGTTTCCAGTGCTGCCGGTACAGGAATAGGGGCTGTAAATTGATGCCTCAATCGTGATGAATTAACTGTTGTTCTTCATAAATGAGTTTCTCCCTGCCGCCCTCGCAGGTTAGCAGCACATTACACAGAAATACATTATGAAAATGATCTGCCTCCATTTTCCTCTTCATTGATCTCCACATTGAGGAAAATCCATCAGATTGCAGCGTTTGTACTCGCCATCTGTTAGTAGGAAAATGGATATTTTATAAACACACGTTGATTACTTAATTGTGTCTGGGAGCATTTACTGATCTCTGATTAACTGAGGAGACAGCCACTCATAGACCAGTGCAGATTACTGAACTGTACATTATACACATTACTGTACAGTCATTCCTTGTCCATGGACAGAGGCACAGTACTACTTCTCATGGTCAGGGCCATCTTAACAGCATTGTAGGCCCCAGGCAAAGCGATGGGTTTGGGGCCCCTTCACACCCATTCATGGGGAAAAATTTAAACAAAAGAAAATCATAACACAGCCCTCCTGTGGTTCTGCGCCATCTCTACACTTGCTTCTCTGCATTGAATGGCTGTCAGATCTCTGATTGGTGGATAGCTCCAGACATCCACCAATCAGCATACTGACAGCCATACACTGTCTGGCTGCAGGCTGGGAGGCCAGATGTACCGGGTTACAAAAAGTGCTAAAGTAGAGACTGATAAACAACCAGCCAATTAGCTTCTTACTGGGTTTGAACAACTACAGCTGATTGGCTGCTCTCCACTTTATCACTTTCTGAAGCTTGGTGAATCTGGCCCACAGCATATATTCACTGGAAGAAAGGGACTGGAAACATGGCCAGCAACTCAGAGGTCTGGCATACCCCCACTGTGATGAAAATGGGGGCATGGGTCGCAACGGTTGTGTTCCAGCAAAGCCACACCCATTTGCTGAGTCCATGCCCCCTTTTCAGAGGCCTGACAACTTCAAGGCTCTACAGAAAGTTGTGCGGTTACGGTATGCAGTAACTGGGATAAACCCTTATACCGTGTGTCTGAGACGTAATTGTTCTTTCTGTATGGTCTTGTAAAACATGTGCCTGACCTCACCATGTAGCCCGAGGACGTCCTCGTATTCAGTCTTGTGGAGGAGCATGACTGATGATGATGCAGATGCCTTTTTAAAGCTGAAAGTGAAAAAGTTAGGTCTCTCAGTCTCTGTGGCATTACGGAACGCGCTTCCATTCTGTAACATTCTGTATTGTTTATGAAAATCTACTGTGAGACCAACATGTTTTCTATATATATATCTGTTGGAGCGAACAGAATTCCCACCACAGCCCTAACTGTATATTCCCCCGTGCGAACATGGGTTTCCTTCAGGTACTCCGATTTCCTCCTACAGTCCAAAAATATACCTATAGGTTAATTGGCTTTTGAAAAAAATAAATTAACCCTAGCGTGTATGTGTTGGCAGGGCCAGATTAAGACTTGGGCCCAGGGCACTTATGACAAGGGTTCCAGGGGGAAGGGGGTGGAGACGTGTATATTAGATTGTACATAACTCCCAACATGACCCATTCCAGAAGGAACAACTTTCTATCTAGACTTCTATCTTAATATACTGTATGTTGGGAGGTGTAACATGGCCCTTTAATCTGACTACAGACCTGTGGCAACAGAGCTTGGCGGGGGTCACCGATGCCTCCCCCGCCATCTCCACCGGTCCCCCTCGCCGCTCCGACCACCCCCCCCAAACTGGGCAGCGACTCCCCGAAGCAGAGACGGGCTGGGAGACGCTGCCCAGCCACCGAGATTCTGGGACGCGCATGCCAGTCTGGTCTGCATATCAGTGCTGAAATACAGACCACACTGTGTTATAAGCACCACGTCGGGAGCGACACCCCAGGCAGGGAAAAGGAACTGCACAGGAATTAATTACCACCCCGTACAGTTAAAGAATGGTAAAAAAAATTAAAAAAATTTGGACAGAACAAATATAAAAATAAAAGAATTTACAACCCAATCAAATAAAACAACAGTAAATAAGTAGAGTATAAAAATAGCAGGCCATATGAGATTAACCCACACACATGAATACAGCAACTATAATGGCCTAGGCATAGATGGGTTCACTTCTTTTATTAGTTTTTTTTTATAGTTTCCCCATGCCTGAAAACTAGTCACTATTGTTCAGTTCTCTTTTATATCTGGCTATGTAAACAATACGACTATACAGATAGGACAGACAGGCAGACAGTACCTCAGGACAGCTGCAGTTATCATATTGACACAGTGACATCATGAAATACATGCATGATGTCACCAAAGCACTGGCAGCTGATAACTAGTATATGATTTACACTCAGCACAACTCACTTCTGCCCATAACACTGTTTATTTAAATGCAATTAAAAATGACAATATTATCCTGCAATGTTCTTTTATCCTGCAGAATGTTCTTTTACCTTAAATTTCTGATGTGTTAATTGCAGACTGAGGAGGAGGATGCTGCGGGGTGAAGGCCGCGTCCTCTTCCAGCTGCACAGTCAATTACATAAACATATTCTCCAAACTAATGCAGGGAAAGAACTTGTGATACTTGTGGAAGATCTTGCAGGCAGTTTAAAAAAGAGAGAGGTCAAGATCCATAGAGGCCTTTCTTGGCTCATTGTATGAAGGAAGCAAAAATGTCTTCTTTGTTCTCGTTGTCTCTGTTTTATATCCCATAGAGTCATCCAAATGCATTCACTATTTGTTCTAAAAAAGGCACATTGTCAAGATTTCACCTTGTGGATCGCTTGTCATGCCACCGAATAATGCTAATTAGAGCAGGCAACTCAGGGGGTAGTTGCTGAGGTATTACATGCGATATGGGGGCTTTTAGATCAACGTATCACTATTTTAACTCACATACTGTATGCATGCACACCTAATACACAGATTATCATTTTGGGAATGTGGCATAAAGGAGAATATGCATCAAACCCAAAGAGCACAAGTGTAATGTAGTGTACACACGGTGCGATACAGGGTCCCTTTCTTCTACTAGTCCAAATCGAACAGAAGTTAGTCTGAATCGCACATGTACAGCCACATTCGATGCTAGAACTTAATGCGCTTAGCATTGTAATAGATAATAAGCAATCCCGACTTCTGTGAACCAATAGGGGGAGGTGGAGGGCTTATACAAGACAATAGACAAGCAAATTGCTGTTTCCTATGCAACCGGTACATAAGGGATACAGCAGCGGCAGCGGAACCCTGGGTAAGGGATTTCTATGTGTTGACTAGCTCCCCACTGCAATGTGTAGTTGGAGCTGCAGCCCAGAGGCAGCAGCTGCCAATGATGGGGATTTAGAATAATACCCAGTATGCAGAAACTGGATTAAGCCCCCCCCCCATATATCTGCAAAAAACAAATGCACTTTTTCAATCCCTCAATGTCTGGGTCTAAGAAATCAGGAATATTCAGCAAGTTTAAAGTCTGGATTTCTTGATCCTGACCGAATATGTGCAGGTTGGGTCAAGGAATCGGGGAAATGGCTAGATGTATGGGGGCAATAGAAAACATAGCATTTACAATTTATACCAGAGACTGCTGCCTGGTCCTTTTCTTGAGTCACACTGTTACTTATATACAAATGGTCCTATTTCTATAGCACACACCTGAAATATGTGATATATGTTATCATAAAGGTTTCTTTGGACACCTAAAGGTTTCTCTATTGGCTGACCTCATATGGGCATGAGGGTTGAGGCCAGTCAACAGAGTCAGCTTGACATGTCCAAAACGTTTATGTGAACATATATCAGGTATTTCAGGTGAGTGCTATATACTGTAGATTTTCCTTTCATAAGATCGTGAAGGTTGTTAGATCTAAGAAATTTAAAAATGTCATTGTTTTTCCTCCTTCTTTATGCACTGGAGATATGAGAGAGGCTATCTTAAGAGAAATAAATTAAAAATCAAGTGTGATTTGTACCTTGGAGTGGTGGCCTTTAATCCATGTCCTATAAAAAAAATGCTGAGATTGGTGTTGAAGAACGAAGACAGAAATAGAAGAACTCATGATTTGTTCATTCTGCTGATAGGAAGTTTCTAGATACATTTTACCAGAGCCTCAGTTACAGTGAAATTATTCTAAAGACAGCTAGAAAAATACATTCTTTACCAAAATCCCAGAACACTTTTTGAATCCTCTTCAACCACAGAAACTTGTGATGTAGCCAATAATACATTTTTTTTAATGAACGTAATCTCCTAAAATAGCTATAATAGAGGTTACACTGCTGTCTCCCTATAACTTCTATGTAAAGTGACAATTGAGCATATCACCTATACGTCGCCATGGAAACTAACGGACTCCGTTGCTCAGGTCATTGCTGTCACATCCATTAAATTTGAATACAAGCAGTTTTCTTTTGCTGTTGGTTATTTTAATTAAGTGATTTTCTCTGTTACCTGTCTCATGTGTGTATCTAAGAGATCTATAGTTCAGAATGATCTCTGCAATCCATGCTGGGAAGCCCCACCAGGTATGGTGTTCCCACGCTGTATGTGTGCGTCACAAATATATATATATATATATATATAGTGTCTGTAGGTGTAAGAGTAATAATGAATGCTTCTATAAATTCTATGGGATGTCACACAGACTTATATATATGGAAAATCAGATACATCTTATTTATATTTAAAAAAAGACATGGACTTCTTCATACTATTATGTGTAGCCCTTCAAGGCCAGAGGTGGTTTACACTATGGGGGTTATTCTGGTTGTGAATTTGCAGCCTTGTGAGTCCACCAAACCCTGCAAGGGAGATTGGGCGGTAACATCCATTCGCAGCCTTGTGGGATCCGCCCATATAATTCGATGGTCGGCAACCATCAAATAATGGCGGAGGCGCACATATAAAAGTGACTCAGGGGGAAGTGGGCAGGCAGCTGACATCCGGGGATGTCAGCTGCCCACCCCCTGCAATCGCGTCATGGCCTCATTAGCATGATAATGTCCAGCATTCTCATGGGAACGCTCATGAAACGCTGCACCCGGTGAATGTTCGCCATGGGAGCACACACTCTGCGCATGCACATTGGTACCTGGGTGAACGCAGGCAAAACTGCCAACGGACCTGAAAAAGGCCCTATGCCTGTGTCAGTTTTGCATGAATTACTGTACCTTTATGACCAAAATTCATACCACTCAATCATGCTGCTTTTCCCTCAACAATCCCAGTCCCAAAATCTGGACGCTTGCCCCAATTCACATTAGGGAATTGGGTATTTGGTCCAATGCATTGGAGTAAAGTTAAAAGAAAATCTATCAGGAGCACATGCCCATTTCTCCAGGTCCACAGCCACCATCGACACACTGGGCAATATACTGGCCATGCAAAGATATTGTGGGCACATTGACAGGGCTGTGAATGACGTAGTTCACTGATATCACATTGGTTCTGCAGCACGGATACATCAGCGCATGTTACTGTGTGTGTATGTGTGTGTGTGTGTGTGTGGGGGGGTGTCTGCGATAATACGCATATGCAAACCCCCGCAATGAGCGTCTTTAACAAATTTAAGGTACTTGTTTCCTAGCACGGCGCCCATCGCATACCGTACTTAGTGGTGTGTGATGCGCGCGATGCGATATTCCCGTTAAAATAACAGTGCTTGTACAATGAAATATCGCATAGCATTGCCAGCAAATACCATGCGTCCTCCGACCTTTTCATACCCCCACTATCCACATTGGCGTGGAGTTGATTTTATATAGTGTGGCGAGTGCAGCGAGCCACCGAGCCCGAAGCGTGGCGAGCACAGCAAGCCTAACGAGGGGACGTGGAATACATGTAAAGTAATCCGTGTCCCCTTGCGGGGCTCGCCACACTTCGGGCTCGGTGGCTCGCTGCGCTCGCCACACTATTTCTAAGATCAAGTCCACACCGACGTGGCTAGTGGGGGTATGAAAAGGTCGGAGGACGCGTACCGCCACTGCTCGCGGGCTCGCTGCGCTCACTACGCTTTGGGTTGGCATTGATAGTGGGGGTGGCGTTGACAATGGGGGTGCATTTAACATTGTAAGCACCCATCAGGGTGCTTGTACAATTAAAAATCGAATTGCATCGCATGCATCTCATGCCGCTATATTGCATGCGATGCGATTGTATAAGATGTACTACGATCAAAATCGGGGGCGCCGTGCTAGGAAACAAGTATCCATTTTTAATTGGCCGGGGTGCTCGCAGCCTGAGTGATAGGCAGGAGGCATGCCCATAAAAATGGTGGGTGCGTCCATAGAAACGCTTGGCGGACCCCAGCAAATTCAGACGTGCCCCTGCCTGCTTGGCGCTGGCAGATGATGTCACATGACATCAGCAGAACCCGCCCCCAATTTGTTGGATAGCGTCCGTCTAAAAAAGTCAGTCCAGGCTTATTTTTCACAACGAACAGAGGAAAAATCATTGGACGGTGAGTAACTATCAAATGATTCTCCTTCTGTGCGAGCAGCGTAACACGGGGATTCAGGTGGCGGGGTGGGTGCATGTTCGGCGGGGCGGGGTTTACCTGCTCGCTTGACAACAAATATACGCAGCCTAGCGAGCAGGTCTGAATGACCCCTCTATTGTATTAATTAAAATGAGTCTGGACTTTCAGTTACCACTAAAAAATTATTTTTTAGAAATATAACAACAATACTAAATAATTCTGTAATAATAATGTTTTGTTCTGTTTTTCTTTTCTATGCCCTATTTACATCACCAAATAATTTTCCTTACTGCGGCCTGTACCTTATATAATAAAGTGAATACATTTATGGGGTTATTCCGGTTGATTCGCAGTGGGTGGCGCCAGCCAACCATTCACAAGGCAGAGTTTGGTGGACTCTCAAGAATAACCCCCTTCATTTCTTTGTAAAATATATGACCAATCAATGAACAGGCTTTTGTTCGCCACATTCTACTACGGTGTAGGTCTTGCCGTGGGACGAGAACATTTATGGAAAAGACGGCTGAAGACAATATTTCTACCATGAATGAAGAATGAATTAAATGTTGATTATCACTATGACGGTACTCTCACCCACACCCGCTATTACTCTGGTGACCCAGCAGTTCTGTGTCAAACCCTGAAGAATGCCCAGGCCAGTGCCCAATGGCCTTTATTCAGACAATACGTTTTTTACAACAACTTATTCTTCTTTCCGCGCAGTAAAGTCTCACTGCAAAGAATCAAGTCAATGTCATGAGGACAATGAACAAAGCAAGTTAACGATCCAAACCTTCATCACAGTCATTTGCAGCATTTACATAAGCAAGCGGAGTATTACACAAAATGGGTAAGATACGACTGAGAGGGAAATGAGAAAAATTGATCTGACGAAAGAAGTGTTGTTACTTCCCAGGACTGTATAGAGGTAGTTCGGATGGTTCTGAGTTGGACAGATGTCTGGGCATGGATGCAACGGGTATGGGTCATTGGGTAGACACATAATAGGTTGAAATGCATTGTACAGATGTCGACATGCCTTAGGTCAACACATGAAATATGTTGACATGGCTGAGGTTGACAAGGTCTGAAGGTGGACTCAATGTATTAGGTTGACAATGGCTAGGTCAACAGGTCCACATAAGCTTTTCATGTTTTTTTTTACCTGAATGTAGACATGGTCGACATGGATGCTGATGCTGTAGCAGTCTAATAAGTACAGACCCCCTGGAAGACAGAAGAGGTATTTCTCCGTCTACCTATTGGACCTTATTCCATGCGCACCTGTGCGAATGGGTGCGCAATGTTTTAAAGTGCGCCTGCTCATTTCTGTGTGTGTGCATTTCTACGAATGTGCATGTGCTGTGTGCAAGCAACAATTCGTTCTCCATGGCAGCTCGCACACAAGACTGTGGGGAGGCGGGTCAGGGGATGCAGCCAATGGGATCGCCCAGCCTTTCATGGGTGTCCCGTGGAAATTACCCAGTGACGCGGGTGCCGGGGGTGGACAGCTGACCTCACCGAATGTCAGCCTGGGGACCAGATTCTCTTGTGATAAAATGGATGGTGCTGGGTGCTTACAACGCTTCCCAATTTACACATTTATTATTTGTGGAAATTGCACCCATTGAACTGTGTGTTAAACGTATTTCTGACAATACCATTCTTGTACAGTGTACACAGACTGCATAAAGGCCACCTCTTTGTTCTGTCTTTGGGTAACACTGAAACCAGGATATATGTGACTCTGCCATTCAGTAAGACTAATCTTAATAAATCAAAATAATGTCCGCAATGAATTAGATTATTACAGGATAAAATAGCACTGAGCCACTGATTTTGTAGTGACTTTTAACTATAAAAATTATTAAAATATATAGATGATTTCAATAAAACAACAATTTAATATATTTCAGGGTTGCTTACCCTCCCGGAATAGCCGGGAGTCTCCCGAAAATCGGGTCCCCCTCCCGGCCCCCCGGAAGGGTGGGCAACCCTTCTGGATTCAGGGGGGACCCCCGCCGCACCCCCGATCGCGGCATTTATATGCCGCAATCCGTGGGTCTCAGAGGAGGGGGCGGAGCTAAAATGGCAAAATTGTGTCATTTTAGCCCCGCCCCCTCGACGGAGATACGCAAATTCAACTGTTGTCCCCGGAGAGGAGAATATTAAAGTTGGCAATCCTGATATATTTTTTTCTTGTTCCTCCACTTCCTGTAAAGCCCCGTACACACGGGGGAGATATATTGCTCAGCAATATATTGCTAGCAATATATTGCTGAGCAATATATTGCTGAGTGTCTCTCCTGTTCATCAGCGACCAGAGATGGTCGCTGATAATCAGGAGACTCTGCCGGGGGAAGAGGCAGGGAAATAGCTCAATAATAGCGACCATCAGGGGCTGCACACGGGAGCGCGCACCCGTCATCGCCGACAGCACACACAAATCACTGGCAATATGGTCGCTCAGCGACCATATTCCCAGCGATACGTGCTGAAATTGCACCCGTGTGTACGCACCATTAGTGTAAATGATCTGCAGCAATACATCACAGCAGCTGTTGCCAGTAGTGATGATCACATGCTCTGGTGTGGATATCAAAAGGCTCACACATGGAATATTTGCAACTTACAGACATATCCTAAATGTAAGTATTTACTTATACCAATAATACTTTTTAATATGAATGATAAACGTGTCTTTTATAGTGATTATTCTAATCATTTATTTTGGTAAAAACTCTGGAGTATTCTAGAACACAGGTTCTCAAACTCAGCCCTCAGGACCCCACACAGTTCACGTTTTCAGGGTCACCCGACAGGTGCACTCATTACTGACTGACAATTTAAAAGATCCACAGGTGGAGCTAATTATTTCACTTGATTCTGTGAGGAGACCTGCAATACATGCACTGTGTGGGGTCCTGAGGACCAACTTTGAGAACCTGTGTTCTAGAGTATGGCAGTTGAGACACTGCCTTTCCTGCCTACTTGACTGGACGTCACTGATATATTTGTAGCAGTCTAATGTCTTTATTAGAGTGGTTAGAAAATAGCATGAACTCTGATAAATTATATTGTTGTAATCTATTCAAGTTGTAGCCACACCTCCTTGCCACCATACTTGCCTACCTGGCCCTCTCCATGCAGTGGCAAACGCAGTATTTTCAGAAGGGGGTTTCCAGAGGGGCGGAGCAAAGCACGGAGATGGACACTTAGGTGACCCAGTATATGCCGGGTCAGTTAAAGTATTATAGATAGACCAAATGTATATAAATAATAATAATAATGAAAAAAATATATATATACATACAGGGGCGTCAACAGCAGTGTAGACCCCTGGGCATAGCAATGTATTGGGGCACCTACCGATCCTCCAGCGGCAGGGGTGGGGGAAGCTTTGATGTCCCCCGGGTGGTAGGGGGTATTATATCAACCGCTCAGCATGTATGGCCTGGATCAGTTATTTCCACTAATTACCCCTTTACTGAACAGATGGTGGGAGATGGGGTGGGAGAAGGAGGCATTGGGCTGAATGAAGGGGCCCTGATACATAACTTCCAGGGTGGTAGAGGATGTTTAATATGCAGAGGAGGGGTGTATAGTGGAGTGGGCTTATTATTCATAATTTTCGGGTGGGAGGACAGCTTGCTTGACTGCAGATATCTCTAGGTCCCAGAAATAGATTTCTTAGATTTTAATGGAATTAAAAACTAGAGGATCCCACCTACCAAATGGTATTGGGGACTAGGGGATCAAGATTCAGGAGGCATAGCAATCTGCCAATGAGAATATAAAACTACATACCAGGTGTGTGGAGCTGGAGCAGTAACCAGCTGCTGGAAGGCTGATACTGTATCTCTGGTTCTGGGAACAGTAGAGACAAGCTAAGGCATACTTACCTAACATTCCAGAATGGCAGCAGGGTGGCGCCCAAAAATCAGGTGGTCTTCCCAGCCCCACGCAAAGGTGGACAAGTCCCCTGCTTTCCCTGAGGCCCCCAGCACCCTCCTTTACTACGAACAACAAGGAAGAGGGGGCAGCAAAGTAGGGAAGTATGCCTCAAAGGTAACTATGCGGTGAGGTCTTAGACGTTCTACAGCAGCCATCTGCATTACGTACAACAAGGATCCTTATAGACATCTGAGATTTTTTTTGATAGGCAGACTCGGGGTGCCCCCTCCCCCCCCACCCCAGATCCCAGCGCCCTAGCCAGCTGCCTAATGGTAGAGCCGACCCTGGATCCTGCAAAGCATCTACAACCTCACTGATCCCTCTTTGATGGGTATATGTCACACCACCTCAAGATTGCCTACCTAAAACAAAAATATTTAGGCATTACTGCTTGATTAATTAAATGAACATAGCACTCTGGGTGCCGCAGTAAAGTACTTCTAATGTGCAAGTGCTGGGGGCAGGGAAACGTGATTGTGGAGTATCAAACCTTGGAGAAATAAAGTGTAGAGAGGTAAAGAAGAAACCTATCAACTCCTGCCAATTTTCAACAATTGCCTGTAAAATGGCAGTTAGTAGCTGATTGGCGAGTACTTTACTTCTCTCACCAAGACTTGGTACATATCCCCCTGTGTAAGAGAAGAGAGGTATGGAGTAACTCTAGAGCAATATGTGGGGTAACTCAGATTAGAGTACAGCGCACATTAGACCTGATCGCAAAGCTGCTTTTTTAGCAGATGGACAAAACCATGCTGCACTGCAGGTGGGGCAGATGTAACATGTGCAGAGAGAGTTAAAAAAAAAAGAAAAAAAAACATCTTTGCGATTAGGTGGATTAATCATCTCAAAACTCTCAGATTTTCACTAAAAATAATGGGTTCAACCCAGATCGCTGTGCAGTGTAAACGGGTAACCTGGGTTGATGCGAATCCTGGACCCGTTCACTGCAATGGAAAAGCCAGCACTGGGAGATGCTGGGTCGAACCTGGGCTGTCTTGATGGTGTAAAATGGGCATAATTGGGATCTTCAGTATCAATGTGGCTTTGTGAGGAGGAGCAAGCTGACCACTTTCCTTTCACTCTCCCATTATTGCACAGCTCACAAACAGTTCTGTGTGGTTACGGTGATGCAGTCCTGTAAGTATATCTGCTGCTTCTATAGTTCAGATGTGGGAAGCTCATTTGTGGGAAGACCAACATTCATGAGAACGCAGCTTGTCCATTCACTAGGAATGATCGCTATGACGGAGGCACTGCATTTGGAACCCTTGTTGTGCCTTAGTGGTGTCACTATTTTTGAGTGAAGGAATATGCTACAATTCTATACAGAATCCAATAGACATACACAGATAAAAGAGGGGCGTATAAAAAAGAAAATAGGCACTGTTGTTGAGTTTCGGTCTAATTCTATTGACAGAAATATTAACTTTTTAGATTTCGAGTTATTCATGACACCGCTGTCACTTTCAGTAGGATAGTATCTACAAACCACCACACTTCCCGCTCCTGTGACGGAAAACGCTAATGATACACAATGGGAAGCGAGACAGGAAGGAAGGAGGACGATTAACCCTGAAAAACAGATTATTTTTTACTTCAGGTCAGCAGATATAAAAAAAAAAAGAGGGTCATGGGGTCACACTCAGGTCACCTTCACAGGGCCGGTGCAAGGCTTCTCAGCACCCTAGGCAAAACTTCAACCTACTCCCCCCCCCCCCCCCTCATGGGAAGGTGGCCAAGTCCCCTGATTTTCCTGGAGGCCCTCTGCACCCACAACAGAGTACAAGGAGGAGGGGGCAACAATGTAGGAAGTATGAATCAAGGGAAAGTATGGAGGTGAGGTA